>NC_079897.1:6757402-6874285 GCF_024868665.1 Triplophysa rosa
TCAGGTCGACCAATCACGCATGCATGCGAAGCCAGAGACCTTTTAGAGGCTCTGATGATACCCAAAGAGGTAGCAGTTATTAAATGTCCAGGACATTCCAAAAATGATTCCCCTATCACTGATGGAAACAATGCAGCTGATCTAGCTGCCAAAACTGAAGCTGGCTATGTTGCAACTCAGCAGGTGGTAAGATCAGATAGAGCCTGTAGTGATCTTTTGCCTCGTTTCACTCGAGAATATTTGGTCAAAGAACAACAGAAATCTGCCCCTGAAGAACAATCAGTCTGGTCACAGCATGGAGGCATCTGTGCTAGTGATGGTCTATGGCAAGCGCCAGACGGACGCCCGGCATTGCCTGTCTCTCTGACCGGTTCAATGTTAACACAAGCCCATGGGGTAAGCCATGTCAGTGACAAACAAATGATGAGAGCTCTCGAACATTGGTGGCATCCATTTTTGCAATCCATGGTGTCAGGTCATGTGACGAGTTGTTGTATCTGTCAGGAACACAATGTAAAACCTAGCATCAAACCCAAACGGGGGTGTTTCCCTTTGACATCTGGTCCAGGGGAAGAAATTGTGATTGACTTCACAGACATGATTACACGAGTACATGGCAAACGCTATGTTTTGGTGATTGTTGATTATTTCACTGGTTGGCCAGAAGCATATCCTGTCGGCCGAGAGGACAGTACGGCCGTAATAAAGTGTCTAATCAACCATTACATTCCACACTATGGGTTCCCACGACGTATCAGATCTGACAATGCCACCCATTTTAAAAATGAACATTTGAAAATTGTTGAACAGGCTCTAGCCTAACACATGCGTATGGTACGGTTTACCATGCGGCCAGCCAAGGTAAGGTTGAACGTTTAAACCTGACAATTAAACTAAAATTGGCTAAAATCTGTGCACAGACTAAATTGAACTGGCTGTCAGCTTTACCCATTGCTCTCATGTCTATTCGTTCTTCTGTCAACAGGATCTCAGGCTTTACACCTTTTGAATTGCTTACAGGTCGTCAATTTCCAGGACCAACCACGGCGTTGAGAGAGGACACAGTGCAGCCATTGTCACATACTGTGTATTTTGATAAACTAACAGCTCTGATTCGAACCTTTTCCCATCAGGTAACTCCTGTACCAGAGGTAATTGTTCTACCCTGTCGATAACGAGTTAAACGGCTGATTTCTGCAGTGCGCAGTGTACATGTTATAAGATAGTGATCAGTGACATCGTCGCTTTGAGGTATAATATCTATATTGGTTAGATCGGCTCCGTGAGATATAATCAAGTCTAGTGTATGATTAAATCGATGAGTGGGTCCATTGATGTGTTGTGTTACTCCAAAAGAGTGTAATAGCTCTGTAAACGCCACTGCTAATGCATCGTTAGCACTATCTACGTGGATATTAAAGTCTCCGACAATTAGTACTTTATCAACGTTAACCAATAGGTCCGATAGGAAGTCCGCAAACTCTTTCAGAAAATCAGTGTAGGGACCAGGGGGTCTATACACTGTAGCCAACTTACAAGAAAGCAATGGTTTTTTACTGTCAATTGGAACAATTATGTTCAACGCAAGCACTTCAAATGATTTAAATTTATGCTCCGTTCTCTGAGTTACAGTAAGAAAGTCTCTAAAGATTGTTGCGACACCGCCACCTCGACCAACCGGACGTGGCTCATGCATATAACAGTAGCTTGGTGGTGTACACTCATTTAGACCATAATAATCATTTGGTTTAAGCCAGGTTTCGGTAAGGCAAAGTATATCAAAACTGTTGTCTGTGATCATTTCATTTACAATAACTGCTTTTGAATTTAGTGATCTAATATTAAGTAGGCCGAACTTTATGAGTTTGTTTTGGTCGTTAATTACATTGTCCTCAGGTTCAATCACGATTAGATTTTTTCTCTGAGATTTGGCTATTTTGTTATTTTGTAGTATTATTCGGGGGACAGACACAGTCTCTATGCATTTGGAAGCAGTAACATTTCTAACAGATGAGTGGGAGGAAAACAGACTATGGTTGAAGTTTTGACTTACCGCTGGGAGACGTAGTCAAGCGGTGCGTAGCGTCTTTGAGATGTTGTCAGACAGAAGAACCGCTCCGATGCTGCTGGGGTGCAGGCCG
Organism: Triplophysa rosa; assembly: GCF_024868665.1. Lineage (NCBI taxonomy): Eukaryota > Metazoa > Chordata > Actinopteri > Cypriniformes > Nemacheilidae > Triplophysa > Triplophysa rosa. Next base: position 6,759,544 of record NC_079897.1, read on the forward strand.
TCAGGGCGGAAGAGCCTAGGTCGCTCCCAGAACAGATCAAAATTATCAACAAAAAGCAGCTTCTGTTCAATACACCATGACATCAACCATTTATTTAGAGCAAATAGTCTACTGAACTTTTCATTCCCTCGTCGGTAGGTAGGAAGCGGCCCTGATACGATGATCCTCGCCGTGGGCGATGCGTTGCGTACCGTCTCGATCAGACTCCTGAAGTCCCTCTTCAGGATCTCCGACTGCCTCATCCTGACGTCATTCACCCCCGCGTGCAGCACGACAGCTCCGACGTTAGCATCGTCCTTCAGGATCGCAGGTACCTGCGCAGAGACATCAAGAACACGGGCGCCAGGAAAACAATGAGTGTGCACCTTACCTTTAGTGGAGGTAGCGCGTACGTTCCGGACGATTGAGTCTCCGATGACCACAGCGTTGCATTCCGTCTCGCAGAGGGCGGCAAAGCGGTTCCTGGGTCGGGATCTCGAAGACCGGTGGCCGCGGTTGGGTCATCGCTCCAGTCCTAGCTCGCGCCTTTCGCCGTGGGTGTGCCGGTGCAGGAGTGAAGTTCATTTGGGCTGACCGTGTACTCGAAGCCTGGGCTCTGTGCAGAGAAACACGCGGAGTAGAAGTGGAAGGAGTATTAAAATCGCGATGAAAACTTACCGCGGATTTGCGAGCGTCAGCTCTGGATGTTTCCAGCGCCGTTTTTCGTTCTCGCAGCCGTGTCTGCTTCTCAAGTAGATCCTGGATCTGCTTCTCCACAGCCTCCAGTTCCGACTGAAGTGCGATCGTTTCCTCATCTGCACACAGAGGTACAAACACATCTGAAACATTAGCCATTAGTGATGTAATAACGAGAACAGTGTGTTAAGCAGTAAGCAGGCAGGCTGGGAATGCTAACAGCCTGAGGCTAATAGCGAGTGATCCGATAAAAATAAATTATCTGTGCGTTTAAGTACGATTTTTGGTATGGGATATATTTAAGGATATGTTTTACCCTCGGAGAATAACAATTTAAAACACAAGTCTTAAGATATAACAAGAATAAACGATGTATTAAGAATAAGTTTGAACGAGCTCCGACTCAAACCACGCGCTCTCAGCAAACACATTTTTGTGTACTAGTTCTTACACTCTTCTTATTGGGAAAGAGAAACAACTCCTTACAGTTATTTTAGTTTAAATAAATCCTTTATTAGAAGAGTTAAGCTGTGTGTAGTGAATTGAAGTCACTTTTACTAAGGAGTGGGGGCGTCTCATCTGTCCTGTTAGATTTGGGGAGGGTGGGTTGTGCACTCATACACTAGCTTTAGGCACATACACACTTCAGGTGGCTCCCGTGAATGAAGAAGATCCTGAAGCCCACCTCGTCATCTCTGAAGCTTCGTGCACCGTAACTACTGTAGACAGGTACCACATTCAGTTACCAGCTGAAACGAGACCAAAAGCACTGGGTGGGAGGACCAAGCTCCTGTTGCTCACACAGTCTTCCTTAGTGAAGTGTATACTACCCTCTACCCCCCACAAGGCGGTTGGCACCACACCGCCGCCACACAAAGAAGTCCAAAGGAATCGTCTGCAAAGTGACTGTAAATCCGAAAAGCGTTACTACAAAAATAATAATTAATAACTTAAATGTTACACACTGAAGTCTCACCAAATTCAGTTTACACATTAATGCTCTCCTGCTGAATTTAAACTGGTTTTAGTTAAACTACAGTATGTAGCACTGAAGTTAATGACTATTATTAGTAGCCTAATGATGTTCGGGTTTTGCGCTTTGCAGACGATCTTGTATTGTCTCAGCCGGCTCCCGCCTGAGATCAATAAAAGGCTCGATTTGTGGAAAATTAAGTTAAAGTTCATTGTTTACGTTACACAGAATGAGGTGTAATTTATGTTTCTAATTCTAATTCTAATTAGCTCACGTGTAATTGATCCGGGAATCTGCGACTATAGACCAATGTTTATGTAGCCTACGGAGCTAGTCTTAAATTCTGCCAGCGGGACATTAAACATGAAGTGTTTGCGAGATAACTCAAATATGTTTGCGAGGGAACGCAAATATCTTTGCGAGAGGACGCAATGTTTCTCACGTGAACGCAAAAGTTTTGCGAGATAACGCAAATTCATCTAATTTCTGACATATTTGAGCCTTATATCGCGGCATATTTAGTGTTTAGTGTCAACGCTTATCTAAATGTTGATTAAATTAAATTTGATATTTTTTGTTTTCTTCTGTTTTACAGTGTTCCATGGAATACCTCAGGGAGAAAAACAAGCAACCAACGTTATGGTCATCTGCAACAGATGGTTGATGGATAGTTCCTAATTACATTTTTGAATGCCAGCACCTTCAGTATCTCATAAGACTCTTAATAAATGTACTCTCATGTTTTAAATATGTCAAGTTTAAAGGGGGTAGCCTCTGTTATTTAACCTGTTTTATTGCCATTGTTTTTATTTGTAAGTTTCAATTATTTGTTTTGCTACTGAAAAACTTGACTTGGTTGCTTGGTACTTGAGTCATTCTTTTTTGTGTTGCTGCTCTTAAATAAAAAAAATTGTTTATGTCCTTTCTAAAACATTTGCTTATAATTTTATTAATATTTTTTATTATAGATATTTTATGTTAAGCAGACATGTGTAGCTCAAAGGACAATATTGTGCAATAAAGATGAAGTTAAAAAACAGCTATGTACTGTCGTTAATTCTTACAGCAATATACCGTAAAATAATTTCACAGCATAAATTACGGTAAATTACTGGCGTCTCTGCTGCCAGCATTTTACCGTTAAATACGGGAAAAACAGCAATGCACTGTATTTCGTTTTTACAGCAATATACCGTAAAATAATTTCACAGCATGAATTATGGTAAATTACTGGCGTCTCTGCTGCCAGCATTTTACCGTTAAATACGGGAAAAACAGCAATGCACTGTATTTCGTTTTTACAGCAATATACCGTAAAATAATTTCACAGCATGAATTATGGTAAATTACTGGCGTCTCTGCTGCCAGCATTTTACCGTTATTTTACAGAACAATTTTTTACACTGTGGTTGTTTGTGGTACATCTACATAAACTGGTTACACTTTAAGGTACAACTGCACAAGCTTTGTATTGTGTTACAGAAGACTTTTCTTGCATATATTTTTGCAATGATGTAATGCCCATGTATGAGTATTGCAGAAAAATAAGATTTTCTTCTATGCAGCAAATGAACCACTAAAAATATGAAGAAAGACTCCATTACAGGCAAATATAGTCTGGTTGCTGGAGTCAACATGGTTAAATTAGGGACCATCAGTCTGAAATTAGCTGGACATTATCTAAATGGCAGAGAATGGAAGATTTAATGCTCTCTCCACTAATTCTACTCTATATCACTTGCCACATTTGTCATTTTGTCTTTGGCTTTTACCGCATAAACATTTAGCAAAATAGCGCTGTCTCTGAGCATATGAGAGCTCTTGACACATGACACACAACAAAGAAATGCATTCAGAATAACAACACCGGCATTAAATAATCATAGACACAGAAAGATTTATGAACAGAGGAAAGTGTTTGAAATAGCATCATACTTTATATATTGTTGTGGTTAAAAAAACACATGGATCTGGTGTTCTATATCATTAAGCGGTGATTCCGCGTTCTAGGTAGAAATCTCAGCAGTGGTTTGGGTCCCAGACATACAGTAGTTTTATATAGTTAAAGAGTTGTAAAGCAGTTTATATGATGAAGTATGATACATACCACACAGTCACACTTGTTCCTATATCTTGTGACGAATACGGTTTTAATTTATATGCCCTACTGACATTAAATGTTGCCAAATTGAAACTCACTTCCAAGGTGAGCCATTTCACTGCCAAAAGAGTCCACCCTCATGTCTGGTGTCACAATATGGTTCGGGCACTTTGTTATGTTGTTCCAAGAGTCTTCGGGGTTTTGCTTGAATGTTGTGGGTTGCTAGGCCACTGAAAGGGGTTTCCTGGCAGCTGCATGGATGTTATTCATTTCACCCGGTGCCATCACTCAGTCTATGTTTTCCCCATGGTTTAAGAGTGATTGGTCACGAGACAAATGTTTCAAAAGATGGCGATGTGTAGGTTTCAAGCTTCCAGGACCGAAGCTAACCTAACAACTGCTATCAAGATGAATAGTAATGCTAATAGATAGGTATTATGGACCTTTTTGGTACATAAAGTAGAGCTAAGTGAGGCTCTCAACAGCCTTTAATTCATTGATAAAATAGCCATTAAGTCAAGGAATAGACTATTGATTTCCTGGCTGTCATGCTATCATTCCAAAGGAAGTGTTAGACCTCAGTCAAACAATAAGACGCTGACTCAATGTAGCCCAGTGAGGGTGTGTGTGTGCAGGTGCATTCTGGTCTTGTTCTGCATTCTCTCACTGTGGGATGCACCATTAGCAGGCCCTAACCTAATTAATGCAACAGCCAGTGTGAGAGGAGAGGTGCTGAGTGCTGCTGGTAATGCGATGTCACTGCGCATTAGACTGATGGTCCTGAACTCTCGGCAGGGATATAGCCTACCGAAACGCTTTCCCTGTCACGGGCTGCATTCCCTGCCACGACGACCCCAGACAGACCCATCTCCTCTCCCTGATTGAATCACATCTGTTTCATTCAATTCCACAGATTTCCATTGGAATGGTGATTAAATGAAACACAAATCCAGAAAATTATTTTTGTCATCCCCAGCGTCAGGATAACGGATGGACCTGTCAGCACTCCCCAGGTCTGTCTACGGTATCAGTGCTGTTTGCTTTTGCTTCAGCGCATGGCAGCAAGATTGAATCAGGTGGATGAGGAGCTGGTGAAAGGATGGATCAACTGATAATCTGATCTTCAAACCTGTGGGCCTTGAATTCTAGCTATGAAATGAGGCCTCCTCTACCACATATTAGTTAGTACTGTATGCTGACAGAACATGTCCCTCACCCCATGCCATGCATGGACATCATTCAAAAGACACTCAAAGGCACTCGTACACAAAATTGTCACATCCCCACTGATCTCTTGCTGCTTGTCATGAAAGAGTGTGCACTTGTGCACTTGTTTGGTTTTTGTATATTAGAAGTTCTCAAATAGCTTTGCTTCAGGACCCCCATTTTATATTGGAAATCAACGAGGAAATCCTAAATATTGTATCACCTAAATTTATATAAATTAAAACTGATCTAGTAAGTTAAATGTTTTGCACAGTTAAAATATGGGTAACACTTTAGAATAATGGTCCGTTGTTAACAAGTAACTATGCAGAAAGTAATAGGCAGTACTACATTAACACTTACCTTAATACTATTAACTAATATAGAAGCAAGATTAACTAAGCAGTAAGTAATAGCTAATTTAGGACAAAGGTAGTTCCTTATTTGGTATTTGATAATTACTAAAGAAAAATGCCATCATTGACAACTACTTGCGAACTATGACCAATTAATAAAGAAAAAACAATTAATTACTAATCTCAACATTAACGTACATAAAGTGAAAAAATAGGTTGTTTGTGGAAACTAATTTATGAATAAATACAAATACCAAAAGCCAAATACCAAAACATGAATGGATATATTCTACATATATAGCCTATCCATAGAGATATATTTCATGTAGTACTGCCTATTACTTTCTGCATAGTTACTTGTTAACAACGGACCATTATTCTAAAGTGTTACCAAAATATGTATTCAAAAGAGGGATTGTGTTCTTTTTCCCTTTAGAAGATGATAATCATACTTATTGTGCTCTTTTTGGAATGTTAGATGGTTAAAATAATTTAGTTTGTATTTAGGTTTTAGAACAGAACAGACCTGTGATACATTTTTGAGTCTTGACCCATGCACCAGTAAAGAGCCAGTGCTATATATTACTGACCAGTAACTAGATTTCAGCTTTATATTTTTACATTTTTACATTTTCATTATTACTGAAACTGCTGGTTGCTGTTGTGAAGAAGGTAGTTGTTCTGCAGGTGTTCATCCTGTCTGCGACACCAAATTACAGCTCGATATCAAACAGTGAGACATGAAAATGTGTGCGTTTTCACATGATGACAATGATATCGGCATGCTGTGACAGTGAGAGGATATAGAAGCAGAATTCTTCTGGGCGTAATGCTGACCTGCAGAACAGACGTCAAGAAAAATAATGCATCACATCCCTATCATTATCTCTCCCCATTTAAAGCAAACTCACTCTGCTTTTGTAAATGAATGCCTATAACATAGCTGTTTTGCAGACCAAATGTTTCATTGGGCTTGAACTATTGACATCATCTCTATCTGGTGAGCTCTATGGAGCTTGAAGGGAAGTACAGATGGAAAATGTGCGCCCATTCCTTATTCATCTAATATAGCCCCCCATGCACACTTCTTGTTCTTGTTGCGGTTTGCTTGGTTAGCATCTGACCGAATCTCCTGCCACTCACAATCTCAGCTGCCATAAGTGTGCACTGAGCTGCAAAAAGAGCATCCAGGAAACTATGACCCATCAAACTAGCCTCCATTTTCTCATGTCAGCATGAAACCATCAACTGCGATGATTTCACCTGCGTGACAGCTGCCTATGTACGCTTGAGTTTTTTTATTTAAATGTGATTTTTAAATGTGTGTGATGGTGCAATGATCACATGTCCAGTGACCCACTTTGAGACACCCACGAGTGAAGGTTTGAATGGATGAGGTCCTACCAAATCTTCTAAAATACTCACAAACTTTAACTCCGAGTACGCATAATATCCGTCCCCCATCTGTAGTTATTATACGCGAGGCGAACTCGTGAACGTATCAAAAGATTACAACAACACTGTTTATGTCGAGAACATCACATACTTTTAAGAATTCAATGTTTAGTCGACCATCAAGAATGGACCATTAAAGAACGCTGCATGCACTAGGGATCCTGTAGAATTCAACCAATCAGACGACGACTTTGAATCTGCTAAAGTGTTTACAGTAAAATGTGCCGTCTGCAATTAAAGGAACCTTTTAGAGTGGATATATAATTTTTCCTTGATGGCCAGCTAATGTTTTTGTGCCAAAGGAGACATTGCACATCTCTGACTCCCTTTTCCGACGTTAACACTAAGTGTCTCTCTTAATATTGATTCTGGTCATTTTAGTCATAATAACTTTTCTAAGAATCATAATAAATGTAATTTAAAACGAAGCAACCCCTTTAAAATGAAAAACAGGAGTCTGGGTCTTCAGCCAGTGTAAAACAAGGGTAGAAGCAGCTTTAATTTATTAACCATCTGTCCTGTTTTGAACCTTCTCTACGTTAGTCCATATGACACCCCACCAGGCACACGCCTTCATCACAGCATCCTGCCTGGTGTTAATTGTCACGGCGACTGTCTCTTGGTGCAGTGCTTCATGGTGTTCAGATTCTAGCGTACACAATTAATGCGGAGCGGCAGGATGGTAAAAGCTAAATTTGTCACTGTTGGCATCAGAGTGGTAGCTAATTACCAATCTGATTGGAGGAGATGCCTGTTCACATGCCTTCCCTTTTTCTGTGCTAGATCCTCTTCTCCATGGAAAAAGACCCAATGTGCCAGAGCCTCACCCTTGCTGTTAAGACACAGCTTCCACACACACAATGTGACCGGTAGGGCTCATGTGGGAGCCGCCTATTTTGTGGGCGCTGATTCTGTTTCCCACTAGTGTTTTCTGTTAACCCTTAAAGGGGTGATGAACTACATGTTTTCAAAGTCTTAATTGTATTTTTAGTTGCTCAATAATAGATACGACACTCTGATTGGTAAAGCTGACACAGTCTGCCGTGATTGATTACCTGCTTAGAGTTTGTAAAGGTGTCCTGCTCCTTACCAATCTTTTGTGATTTGTCAAATGCTTAGATCTTCTGTGGAGAATGTCCCACCTAGGGGGGTTTGGTTTGGGGGTTGCCTGGGGTTCATGATGTCACTAACATTTAGGGGTTCATGATGTCACTAACCCGGGAAGTAGCTCATAGTAGTCCCAACAAGCTGTTTGTTGTAATTCTTTAAAAAGTGATTTCTGTTAGAGACAATGTCTTTTTTCTTGTAAATTTAGAGCGTTGTCACTTTGCAGATGTTTTTATGCTTAAACAGTTACATTACACACTAGCTACAGCTATAGAAAAAGTGAAATCCCAGTGAATGACCACGTTAATACAGAATCACTGCAATTGAAAAATGACATTTCATTCGTGTTGGCAAAGTGACACATTCTGTTAAAATATACAAAAAGATTCAAATGAAATGCTGGACCAAAAAATGTGACACATTCTAAAAATTTTGTCCAATACAATTTAAAATGTAGTTTTGACACACTTTAATGCACTGGAGTAAAATGCACATTGCACAAATAATTCCTGGGCAGCATCATGGCAACACAAGGTTCGACCAAGAGGAGGGGGCCACTCTACGTGGAACCAAGGTAGAGAACCTCAGAAGCAGATCATAAAGAACCCAAGGTGACAGCGAACAAGAGAAAACAGACACCTGAAGATACATTTTTAAAGAGACTTCATCAAAAGAATCACACAAACACGACACATCACACTCCTATAGAGAAGACAGCATTTTTTTGCGTTTGAGATTGCCATGTGTGCAGAGCAACAAATTGTCTTAAGCTTCACAAAGGGTGTATAACTGCACAATGACTTACATTCTGATTCTACCTTTATTCTCCCCTGAATGTTGTCTCGTCTGTCCTTGTAGGCTGGATTTATATGAAGTCAATACTGAGGTGTTGTGCATGTGAAAGTGAAATAGATGTTTATATCAAAGTAACAAAGACAAATTACATTCCTTACTCTCCAGCCGCTGTTCCTTCGACTGACAACGTTGCATCTCTACACCAGGGGGCAACATTATTCTGTACCACTTAGCCAGTAAGAATGGATCAAAATCAACTCTGATGTTGCTTTTTAGACTGTCTTTTGATGATGTGTCATTTATTTCATTTTCTAAAAGCTAAAGATTTTGTTTTTCAGTTGAGAATTGAATGTGTTTTGAATCCTTTTGCTTGCCTACCGTGCTGAAAAATGAAACTGCTAAAAACAACCTTAGGTGGTTTGCTTTCGCCCAAAAGCCTTTCCCCTAAAATCGTCAAAACAGACCAGACATCATTCCTTTGACTTGTATTTTATTCATATGAATACTCCAACAAATGTGTTTTGCACCAGGTTGTATGTGATCAACGCTCAAGAACAATTTAACAGTTTTGAGCAGTACTTGTTACCAAACAGAATTCAAATACTTTATATCCTGGTTACACTCTGCTATAACACTTGCAATGTTTATTTACATTGTTTCTGTTGTCAGAGGCAAAAAGAATACTTGCATATACAGGGACAGAGAGTAAAAAACGAATTTGAAAAAGCAGTGGTTGGATAGAAGGGAACCTCATGAGGTAAGAGAGCAGAAGACAAATGTTCGTAGTCAGGTGGATTCACAAAGTCAAATTTTCGGGGTTGTTATAGATACTAAGAACAGCAATATATCCTGAGAAGAAGAGAATTACAGGAAAATATAAAAGAAAGAGAAAAATAGAGATAGAAGGGGGAGAGGCAGCAAGCTGCTGTGTGAAGAAGAGATAGGAGAGAAGATTACTCCAGTGCTATTTTTCATTTTAAGCAGCTTGTTGACCTTTCACAGGCAGGCCTGTAGGTGTAGTTTAGCTTCTGCACTGGAGTCTACTGTAATTTAGGTGGGAGTTGAAGCAAAGAGAGGAATGACACAGCACAGGACTGTGTCCATGTGTGGCTCTGGGGCGATGCGCGAGTCTGGGCAGCCGACCATCTCAAAATGATTGCCTCTCGTGTGACTGCACTTATATGAGCGGGATTTACTGCCTTCCTCCAGGAGCAGCTGTGAAAGGACTCCCGCTCATGATGAGCCAACAGGAAGTGATGAGGCTATTGGAGAGAAGCCTATACATCTTACAGTACAGAAGGAAACAGCTGTCCTACTGCTCTTCCTCTTGCAGTCCTGTAAAATATTGTCTTACAATAAAATACTGTATTTAGAATTTTATAATGAAATAAAAGGAGGCTAGGGCATTTCATGTAAAAAATCATTATTATAATTATTTATATAATATTGTCAGCGTAAACGTCTGCCTAGATCACTATCTCTGTTTAAAAATAAAATAGCAGGTTCCTTTACATATTTACATGTGCATTGAAAAACAACTGACATTTCCTTTAAAAGCCCACCTGCCAGCTCTATTATAAATGACTATTTTGTACAATTCTGATTTTTTGTTTTGCAGACAGTGTTTAAGAGAGATCAAGGTCGTTGTATCATTTTCACGTGGCACATTCTAAGCAGCTGTATATCTGCTAACTGGTATATCCATAAAATCAGCCAGCTGCATTAAATACCATCAAAGTGATTCTGAACAGGTGGGTCAGTATTACACATGTTCTCACCTCTCTTCGAGCGTCGGAGGCTTTGACTTCCGCCTCTCAATCCTTTAGATTGTGCTGCCTCTAATGTGCCATTTAAAACTATTCTATCCTCAATTATAATATGGAAAAAGCCTTATTTTCTCCTCAGCAAGCCCTTCAATTGGGAACAGATGTTTCTCCCTCCCCAGGAAATGACTCGCTCTTTAGTGACAGAGGCAGGCGGCTGTGATATATTTAACATATAAAAAGCCTCTTAAATGATGTGATTCAGAGGAAATATAGGCTGATATTCATTCTTTCAATTTGGTGCAAGCGTGTGCCTTTGAAATAATTACAGAGAGACAGAGTGCAACTCTCATCGTGTTGTGAAAATGTCACGTTTTAGATGCCACAGTTCGGGGAGGAGCACCACCAGCTGATAGCTGGAAAAGTTACCAAGTTCTGCTTTGCATAAATAAATCAAAAAGACATCTTCCACAGGTTAGTCAATCTAGAAGCATTTCTGAAACGTTCCACAGCAAACCCGATGAAGCTTAAAGAAATCACTTTATTCTTGTGTCTGACTTTATCTTGAAAGATTAGCTTAAACAAACAGTGACGTTTGTAATTCACCCTTATATCATTCCAAACCAGTCACGTATGGCCAATTAGCCTGGGTTAGATTTAGCAGTAACCTTCATGCTGCTCATATTGTAACCAAAAGCCAATTTTAAGTCTATTTCAAAAAGGATAAAACAATAATTTTGATCCACACACACGATATTCCTAGTCTTCTAAAGCCACAATTCTGTGCAAACAACATACACAAATCTTGCTTTCTCAAAATACAATTGTATATATGTATAAACATAATATCCTGATTAAAAAGACAAACGAGAACCAAGCCATTTGTCATCATTGCCATCTAGGAAAGACTGTATCAAATATTTATCTTCGTTATCTTCATATCTTCATTTTTATATGATATTATTAATTACATGTGAAAATATGAATAACATTATTTTCCCCCTTGAACATAAAGTTTTCAATTGAAAAATATAATTTAGGGGTGTTGCACCAAAGGACAACAACTCAACTCCTTTATATTGTTTTCAAAAAAAGTTCAATATTTGTACAGTTTGTATCTGAGACAAAAACGGGCTTTACAGGGGGCTTCAGTAACATAACCTTGAATGGGGTCCTTCAACTAATTGAAGTTGGCGTGGAATGATTTAAAATCAGGATATGTTGTCACACGGGAGGACAAGGGTTTCAGTGACAAAATGTAAATCCCCATGCTTTTAAAAATATATGGATGAAAAATGATTGCCATTTACTAAAATAGCAATTTAGGTATTTTTAAACATTTCTATTCATTTCACTTTATTTTAAGTTATATCAGATTTTATCATTTGTAGAACCATGCTTGAGACACTCACACCATATGGCAATTTTGAGAATTGGCACAAAAATGCAAAGTAGTTTTTATAACAGTTTCAGTTCCGTATAAATATAAATAAATATTTAACCATTTCCTACATTTTAAATGATGACAATACTAATTATTATATTTTTATTTATTTTTAAACATATAAATAATAGGCGTAAAATATAGGCGAAAACCTTGTACCAACACTAGAACCCGCAAACGAATAACAATGAATCGACCGGAAACCTGGTAATGAGGGGAACATTAAATAGGGATGCACTACAGAGGATATTACAAAAGAGATGAGGGGCCAGGTGACGAGGATTTAACAATAATGGAATGATTATGGGAAACAAGAGGGCGGGGCTAAGAGACAAGACAGAGGACGCGTGCCGCCCAATAACAACAAACTCCACGCGCCTCCACACATAACGCCCGCAGGACATGGTTCTGTCATGACTGTCCAGTGAGTTAGAGAACTCGAGACCAGAAAGAAAGAGTCCTGACACAAAAACAGCAGCAGGTTTTACGTAAGGGATAGTGTAATGCAGCCGGAGAATAAGCCCTGACAATGTGATCAGGACACGACGCGAAGCGGATGGTCTTCTTGATTCACACTTAAGGGGTTTATTCCGCAAAAACACTTTAATTCACCGATCCAATAAAGGGATACATATCCGACTGTTTACTTTCACATAAGGCATAACAGACTGTTTTCATGTGTTTTTGATTTTTTTTACACAACCTTGTATTTCACAGTAACTTATATAAGACGCGCAAGAAGAAGCGATAGAGAACTTGCTTGTAGCCTTGCGCTATAAGAGAACTGGCATCTATATGTGCGCGCACTTCGAGTGAGAAATCAATAGAAAGTTTAGATGGGCAAGCGTTTTAAAACGCGTAAAATAATAATCTATCGTGATGACAAACAACGCCAATGACTGTAATGCTGGATACACATGAGCGGTGGAATTGCCGCGCGGCAACCGCCTTTAAGCCGATATGGCTGCTGTGCTATTCACAAAAAGAATCTTAAATCTAAAATATTCGTATCTTCAGCTGTCCATGCCGCAAAGAGCCATGCCTCTTTACTGCGGTATGCCCGTGGACGTTGTGGGATTTTGGATGCACGCGTTTTGCTGCTTGCAGCATGTTTCCCTTTGAAAATGAACAGGACAAACACGACTGCTGCGTACCGTGTGAATCCACCCTAATGCAGGATTCACACGAGAGGTGGAATTGCCACGCAGCAGCCGCATTTAAGCCGATGTGGCTGCCACTGCGTTCACAAAAAGATAAAATATTCTTATCTTCAGCTGCCCATGCCGCAAAGAGTCGTGCCCGTGGAAGTTGCGGGATTTTGGATTACCACATGTTTCCCTTTGAAAATTACATTTACATTTAGTCATTTAGCAGACGCTTTTATCCAATGCGACTTACAGATGAGGGAAACAATGGAAGCAATTGGAACAACATAAGGACAACAAAAAACATAAGTGCAATAAAAGATAATTGTTCTCATATAGCCTATCACAGTATACAGAGATATGTTTTTTTTGAAAGAGTAGAAAAAAGATGGAAGTTAGAACTGATCAGTCAGGTGTTTTCAGAGGGTTCTTAAAGACGGCTACAGAATCTGCTGATCTTCTAGCAGCAGGCAGATCATTCCATAATGTGGAAACGATCCCGAGAAGGTACGTGAGAGAGATTTTTTACCTTTTTGGGATGGCACCACAAGACGTCGTTCATTTGCAGAGCTAATGATCTGGCAGGTATATAAGTCAGCATTAGCGAGTGAAGGTAAGGGGGTGCCAAATCAGTGGTGGTCTTGTAGGCCAGGAGCAGAGTTTTGAATTTGATTCGAGCGACTATAGGGAGCCAATGTAACTTAGTGAAGAGAGGAGTGACGTGCGCTCTCTTCGGTTCATTGAAGACCACTCTTGCCGCCGCATTCTGGATTATCTGTAGAGGTTTTGTTGTGCAAACTGGAAGTCCAACCAGTAGCGCATTGCAGTAGTTCAGTCTGGACAGAACAAGAGCCTGGACTAGGACTTGCGTAGCATGCTCGGATAGGAAAAGTCTAATTTTCCTAATATTGTAGAGGATGAATCTACAGGACCAGGTGGTGCTGGTGTGACGAAGTGGTATGGGGAAAGGGTCAGACACGACAATTATAGCAGACTACGCCACCCTGTTAACAGGGAAATTAATACCCACAAGAGGCACACAGGTTTGTTAGGTTAAACAAGGGACACAAGACGTGGATATATAAAAAGATACAAATTTTATTCAATATAGAAATAAATATTTAAGAAAGTTGAGTAACATTAGCAGCCAGTAGTTCTAAAACTGCTCTTACAAACACCCACATCAAGGAGCGCAAGGTCACCAGGGGTAGGTAGCCAGCAACAAGCCTCAAGTTTATGTAGCACACACACACAACACCAGGTGCACAAGTCTCACTGCACACACAAACAAAATGGAGTAAATTGCAATGCACAGCACTCGGTGACTGGAAACCCACCATACAGGCTAAGGCTGGCTAGCTCCCTGCCCTGGCCCTTGACTCCTATAACAAAAAGAAAAGAAATGTAACAAACTATACGTTAACACAATCCAACATAACCAATAATAAAAACAAAGAAAAACTTCCAGCTCGTGCAACGAGGGTAGAAGTAACTTACTGCCTCCCAAATCGTAACATGGACTGGAGGTAAAAAGGAAATAAATCACTTCATAAATACAGAATTAAAGATAAACAAAACAAATAACCGTAAACCAATTAAAAGAAAAAAATCATACATCTACCAAAAGAAATTAAACTATAACAAACAAAACACACGCTACACGGAGCAGAGGTCCGTAGTACCAACGCCCCTGAGCAGTGGGCACACACGCACTGTACGTAGGCTCAATCGAGCAGCGCGAGAATAGAAGTCACTTACAGCCTCTCAATTCGTAATATGAGACAGAGCCGATACTCGTAGCACCAAACGCCCCGGAAGCAGTGAATACGCACACAATGTACATAGGCTCAATCTCGCAGCACGAGCCGGAGCAGGTGCCGTGTGTTTAAAACGGTGCAGATGAACCACGCAGTACAGGTGAATTATCGCTGACAATTGAAACAGCATAAGAAGAAAAAAAGGTCCAGCAAAGGCAAAACAGCAACATGGTCACGGCAGATCACTACCAACTCCAAAAGGTCATTAATATTCCTTTTACCCGGTCATGAACCTGCCGGACATGAAGCAAGAAAATAATAAGTTATAAAACTCGATCCAACATAAAAAAATGGACTAGCATACATACCGCAGCGAACGCTGCAGCCCACGCCATTCACAGCGATCCCTCAACCAGCAGTATAACAAGAGCCTAACAGGGGGAGCGGGAAGCCAGGATCCGGCCGACAATAGACGGCATACTGCAATAATAAAAAAATATTTCTCCTTTCACTCCAAACACGAAACGGAAGGCTACAAACGAACAATACTCTACCTTCGGCGACCACAGATGAAGTCACCGAGGGGCGGTATGAACCATGGCACACGTCCGAGTGGACAGGTTTCCGCCTTATGTGCTACCAAGGTCGAGTCTGATAATTAAAGTGAGTGAAATCACCTGGCCACACAGGCACAAGTGATTCACTCTGCTACACTGGCAACATGATCAGTGAAGTTAAGCTGATCGTCGATCACCACACCCAGGTTTCTGGCCGTTCTGGAAGATGTAATGGTTGATGAGCCCAGTTGAATGGAGAAGTTGTGATGACTCTTTGTGTCGGCCGGGATTACAAGCAGTTGTGTTTTAGCAAGGTTCAGCTGCAGGTGATGGTCGTTCATCCAGAGCGAGATGTCGGCTAGGCATGCAGAAATGCATGCAGAAACAGTCAGATCGTCAGGCTGAAATGACAGGTGGAGTTATGTATCATCCGCATAGCAGTGATAGGAAAAGCCATGTTTCCGAATGACAGAGCCTAGGGATGTCGTGTATATAGAAAATTGCAACAGACCAAGCACTGAGCCCTGAGGCACCCCTGTGTCCAGATGTTGGGACTCAGAGACCTCTCCTCGCCAGGATACTCTAAATGACCTACCTGTGAGGTAAGATCTGAACCATTGTATCACTACTCCAGAGACACCCATAGCCTTGAGGGACGACAGGAGTATGTGGTGGTTAACAGTGTCAAAGGCAGCAGACTAAGCCAGTAGAATAAGTACAGATGAGTTAGAGGCGCCTCTTGCCAGTCTCCGGGCTTCAATGAATGAGAGCAGCGCAGTCTCAGTGGAATGACCGCTCTTGAAGCCAGACTGGTTGCTGTACAGGAGGTTGTTCTGGGTGAGAAAGGATGAGAGCTGGTTACATACCACCCGTTCAAGAGTTTTAGCAATGAAGGGGAGGAGTGATACCGGGCTGTAGTTCTCTAACAGTGCAGGATTAAGAGTGGGTTTCTTCAGTAGCGGGGTAACACGGGCCTCTTTGAAAACTGGGAAATGTACCTGTGGTGAGAGACGAGTTGATAATGTGGGTCAGAGTGGGAACAACCGATGGAGAGATGGCCTGGAGGAGATGAGTGGGGATGGGATCTAGCGGGCAGGTAGTTGGGTGGTTAGAAGACATGACCTTGGAGACATCATCTTGAGATAGGAGAGAGAAAGAGGGGAACGAGCATGTGTCGGGGTTTGGGCGTGAACAAAAGGCGGCGGCACAGGGAACTGACTGCTGATGGTGGTCGTTTTCTTTACGAAGAAAGACGCAAAATCATCAGCTGTTAAGTCGGATGGAGGTGAGGGGGCAGGCGGGCAAAGAAGAGCAGAGCAGGTTTTAAAGAGAGTACGAGAGTCAGGCGAGTCTTTAATTTTAGTGTGGTAGTACTGGGTTTTTGCAGAGGAGACATCAGCAGAGAAAGAAGAGAGGAGAGTCTGATAGAGACCAAGGTCAGCGGGTTCTTTAGATTTGCGCCACTTTCTCTCAGCAGACCTGAGCGTGGCGCGATGCTCACGGAGAACATCAGATAACCAGGGGGCAGAAGGGGATGCACGAGATGGCCTAGATGTTAGAGGGCATAGGTTGTCTAAGCAGGACGTTAGTGTGGAGCAAAGAGTGTCGGTGGCACTGTTAGTATCCAAGAGAGAGAGCTGTTCAGAGGGAGGGAGCGTGGCGGAGACCGCAGAGCATAAGCTGGAGGGAGAGAGTGTACTAGAGCCCTGCACGGGCCTTAAATCCAGGCCCAAGCCTGGCCCCGGCCCAAGACACTCAGGCCCGAGCCCGGCCCTGCCCGACAAGCTTATCAGAATTCATAAATAAGTCGGGGCCCGTCGGGCCCGGGCTGAAACGCAGGGTTCTAGAGTGTACGTAGGTTGCGTCGGAATGTGACCAGTGGGGAAACATGTGTAGTGTCTGAAGAAGTTAGGTCGAGATCAAGAGTGATGAGGAAATGATTCGACGTGTGCAGCGGGGTGACCTGGGAGTGATGAGTGGAGCAGTGTCGTGTGTAGATAAGATCAAGCTGATTACCAGACTTATGGGTTGCTGAAGTGGGAACTCGCTTGAGGTCAAACGATGCAGTCAGGTTGTTGAAGTTGGCAGCTTGCGGTTTTTCAAGGTGGATGTTGAAGTCTCCAAGTACCACCAGAGGAGTACCATCCTCGGGAAAGGATGACATAAGCGTATCCAACTCTTCCAAGAAGTGTCCAAGCTGACCTGGGGGACGATAGATAACTACAACATGAGTTTTAACAGGGTGGATTACAGTAACAGCATGTGACTCAAAGGAGATGTTGTCACACGAGGGTGCCAGCTGTTTGAATTTCCAGTCGTTAGGGATAAGTAGACCGGTTCCTCCACCCCTCCCTGATATGTGTGGGCTGTGGGAGAAAGTGTAGTTATTTGAGAGAGCAGCCGGTGTGGCAGTGTCCTCTGGCTTGATCCAGGTTTCAGTAAGTGCTAAAAGAGAAAGACCAGAGTGTTTAGCAATAGCTGTGACGAAATCTGCTTTGTTTATAGCAGATTGGCAGTTCCATAAACCAATGGAAAATGTAAATGAGGTAGTTGTGGACGTTGAAAGAGTGCGCAGATTATTAGCATTAGCATTGCGTGGCCTTCTACGTGATACCGGTGATTTACGAGTTGTAGTAACAATAGGGATTTGAAAACACATATTCAAAAGCGGGGAATAAGAAATATACAAAACAAATAACAAGAAGAGAATAAATATAAGTGCAAAAAGTTAATACTGAAGTGCGATACTCAAGTGCCTTGTCGGTGTCCTTGCTCGGTGGAGTCGCACAGGTAGAGTCGATGGTCTTTATGCTGTCCGGTCTTCACGCAGTGAGGGCTGCACACGACTGCTGCCACGGTGGTTAATCGCACTTAAATACCCATCTGAATCACGCAATTGAATTCAGCAGGACACGCCTTCAAAATCTCACAATAACAAGTGAAACCAACCAGCACGAGAACAAACGCGACTTCAACGCGTGATACGGTGGCAGTAAACAAATAAGCAATGTCACTGCGTTTAAACTCAATAAGACAATATTAATCAATTACACTTACGCGCTTCTGTTGACTTCTGCTGCAAAATGCTTCTCCCCTGAATGAACTGGACAGACGCGACTGCCGAGTACCATGTGAATCCAGCATAAAACAGATATGCGGGGACATGCGTCGTGCGGCATGTTAGGACAGGTGCTCGCAGCCAAGACTCAAGTAGACTGCTGGGTATGCTTTCCAAACACTCTTGCATTAGTTTGATGTTATGTGGATCGAAGTTGGAGACACGTTACAGTTATGGAGGCTCCACCTCCAAGCCTGAGGCCCAGGCAACTGCCTGGTCTGCCTATAGGTAGTGCCGGCCCTATAAACAACAAAAGAGATAAAAGCGTCCCAACAAAAATCTCTGGTTTTACCGGCTACATGACAACACTGCAACCAAAGTTTCTAAAAATCTTCACCCTGGCAAGGGTCTTCAAAAAACTTGAAAGCTGCTGTTTTGAATATAGCCACGTTCATGTGGACAGGGCCAAAGTCTCCCTTTGCAGGTGAATAATGGAGATCATGCAAGCTAGCTGCAGGTTGAAGGGCATGCATACACCTAAGTGCCCTGTGTTTCCCAATCCTGGTTTTTAACATATTTTAACTTATCAGCTCCTTAGTAAAGTCTCCAAGGCCTTAGAAGAGTATGTTGTATTAAAGTGACATAAAAAATGTGCTGTGTTGGGGGTTCTCCAGGATTGGGAAACACTGGTTAACACATAGTGGGAGCATGGCCGTAGCCAGGGTTTGAAAATTAGAGAGGTCTGTGGTGGGGTGTCAATATACCTAATATTACCAATAAATGCTATAAATCATTCAACTTTAAAACATGAATAATTAATGAATAATTAATGAATAGTAATGAATAATTAAGTTATCAAATGATAAACTTATACTTATAAACAGGGCTTGATAATAAGGCTAGTTGTTTTCCAAAATGACTAACTAGTCACACTCTACCCGCCCTCGAACAAGCGCCTGTCCAGTATGGGAACCGAGCGCTCTATCGAGGAGGCTAAGCAACTGTCAATAGGTCAGCTTTTCAAGTCGGGAGTCAGGTTTACTTCCACAGCTCTCTCTCTTTAGTCTCCGTTACACTAGCCACCCAACATTTTCACTGTCAACAATTTTGTTTCTGGGAAATTATTTTAAAAGAGTAAAGTTGACATTGGCATGCGTCGAAAAACATGCCCAAAATAAAAATGAAAATGTTTCCCATACGCAACTCCCCACTATATTGTAGATCACGTATCACAGGCAGTTTCTGCCAATCTCATATTAATCTTGAATCTCTATACAGTAGTATTGCATACATTGTATCTTCGAAGAGTATTTAGTTTGATTACATTTATAAAAGACAGATACAGCTCTACGATTATCTCCGGAAAAACACAAGCTGCTAGAGGTGGGACTAGTGGGGAGAGTGCGAAGGAACTACAGCACGAGCAAGCAACACATCATCCCTTCGTGTTTTGTACATTATGCACGTACACGCCAATGGCCAACAAAACACAGACGTATGACTTAGTTTGACTTGCCGCGTGCAGTTCATGTCCGGCATATTTTAGCACTGGGACCGCGCCATCTATCGGTTTCAAACGATCTCCAAATCCAGCGTTATATCCACTGTTTATATAACATCCATCACTGAAATGCTGTGAACAAACTATCGCAAGAGAAACGAGCTGCAGCACAGCCCATCTTGACGCACCGCAGGTAACCTTGATGGTAAGCGGGTCTCGCTCGTCAGTTGGCTCGTGAGCGGGCTCTTTCTCCTTCTTTTTGCCAATAAAAGAAAGAGGATCCCTGTGATGACACAGGGATCCAGAATTAGAAAAAAAGTGGTGGGAGAGTGTATCAAGTACATAAATACTACGTCATACGTTCAACTCGTTTTTTAACAAGTTGACCATGTTAAGCACGAGAAGCCAGCACGTTTAACAGTGTAAAGAAGTCAGAATGCATGATATAGCATGATACCCGATCTTTAACTTCCTAAAGTGTGTCATTACGTGAAAACGGGTAAGCAAATGTGTCATTACGGGTATGTATTGCGTATATTGCATACCCATGCACGCACTCACTCTCGAGTCACAACTCTTTCAATCGGATGACGCCGACCAGCCTCCCACATCAAGTGAAATGAATCCATCTTTTACACCATGCACGCACGGACAATAAACAACTTTGTAAACTGTATAGACTGAATTATATACGTGTAACTCAGACAATCAGAAGAGTTTTAAACTGCTGATTATTCATTCAGAGCTTCACATTTTATTTTTTAATAGGAAAAGTTACCGAGGTCCAGACCTCTGTGACCTCATAGCTGGCTATGGCCATGCAGGTATACATCCACAGATAAACAGCCCTTAACAAAAATAAGTTTATTCAAGTGTGCTATACGTATACTTATTTTAAACTTAAAATAGGAAAGTGTACTTTCAGTCTACTTATTATGTACTTCTCAGAAATATACTTAAATGTACTCTTAAGTATATTTGATTTTACGGAGTGAAAAGTTCTATACTGTACTTGTACTTAATCTTTTGACTTCTGAGTATACTTGGATTGTACTTGTGTCTATTATTTTGCTTGAGTAGCCCATTAAATACTTTTCTCAAAGTTAGTGGTGCTCTTCTTATTATTCTGCTTTTTTCTTGGCAAAACTTTGGTGCATAACTTGTCCCGCACTGTTTGTCGTAGACCCATAAATGAGGTGTAAAATTTAGCAGCCTATACAGGAGAGTTGTGCTATGACTTTAAAAGTGATCGTGCATATGATGGCGGCGAAGCTATCGAGCCATGCCCAAGCAATCATTTAGATCACCCTAGAAACCACCTTACAACACCTTGGCAATGACCCAGAATACCTAAGCAACACCATAGCAACCACCTAAAAACACTTAAGTAACCGAGTGCCAAGTTTTGCCACAGCAAGTAAAGTTTATTTTCTTCAGAGTTTTACTTTTTTTTCACCTTTATTTAACCAGGTAAGCTAGTTGAGAACAAGTTCTCATTTACAACTGCGACCGGGCCAAGATAAAGCAAAGCAGTGCGACACAAACGACAACACAGAGTTACCCATGGAATAAACAAGCATACAAACAATAAAACAATAGAAGAGAGAGAAAAAAATGCGGATAAGATAGGTAGATTGGGTGGGCTAATTTCTGATGGACTGTATAGAGCTGCAGCGATCGATAAGCTGCTCGGATAACGTCTTGGTTACGGATGTAACCTCGGTTCCCTGACGGAGGGAACGAGACATTGTGTCGAACCGACAGAATGGGGTTTGTCTTGAGAACCTATCATCTTCTGAGTATTTAGAAAAGGCCAATGAAAATTGGCGAATGAAATTTGCATGCCGGGCTCCTCCCCGGATGTCCGGGTATAAGAGGGAAGCCGGCGTGCTCATTCATTCACCTTTGGTCTGAGGAGCCTAAAGCATCCTCCCCCGACCGCTGGGGTGGGCGGCCAGTGTTGTGGCATGAGGGACACAACGTCTCGTTCCCTCCATCAGGGAACCGAGGTTACATCCGTAACCAAGACGTTCCCTTTCTGTCGGTCTCTCGACGTTGTGTCGAACCGACAGAATGGGGTTCCTATGGAAAACGCCACAGCACTGAGCCGCGTCACAATCTCTGCGGAGCGACGTTGACTGGCCTGGGCGAGTCAGACGAACACGCTAACGCGAAATTATGACCTTCCAGTGGAGAGGAAGGGGGACCCAGAGCTTTCCACAAAAAGTTGGGAAGCCCCCTAACGCCGGCCGTCACGGGCGGAGGCCTAATTCTCTAAATGGCGAGAAGCCGCCCGGCACCGTACGGGCCACTGGGTAAGCATTATTCCCCCTGGGGGAAAAACGCTGCAGAGGCCACTACCTACCGTAGGGAGGAATTAGTGGAGACACCACATGGTCTCACCATCAGGGGAGAACTCATGGGAGGAATGTGCGGACTGCAGGAGTTAACCGCAAGGTGGGAGTCCACCTGGGGAGGTCATGGGTTGCCAAGGTGGGAACCATTCATGAGGATACATCAGACGGAACAGCCCACGGAGGGGGGGTTACCACGTCTGGAGCACTAGGTCCGGTTAGAGCTATGTGGGAGATAACTCAACTGTTCCCCGGCCTAAGGGGGCAGGGCTGCTCTGCCCAGCCTGTCCCCTGGAAGGGTGCTTAGTGATGGATGGAATGCCTGTTCTTTACCCGAGGGGAAAGAAGTGAGGCGGGATCGCCACTGCTCCCCCCGGAGGGGGAAGGGCTTCCGCAGGCGTACGCCCTACCGGCTGCCGGTCCCACACCTTGCCAGGATGCGGGCTGACACCGGTTCTGCACGTAGGTATTAGAACCTCACGGAGTTGTTGGGCGTAGCCCAACCCGCAGCTCTGCAGATGTCTGCCAGAGAGGCGCCCTGAGCCAGTGCCCATGAGGGGTGTGCCTCACTCCCAACGGGCAGGGGCGAAATGAGATCGGTATGCCCTAACGAGGGCATCCACGATCCAGTGCGCCAGCCTCTGTTTGGAGACAGCCCTCCCTTCTGCTGACCTCCGAAACAGACAAAGAGCTGCTCAGAGCTTCTGGGCTCTGCGTGCGGTCCAAGTAGAGGCGCCGTGCGCGTACTGGACACAACACGGATAGGTTGGGTCTTCCTCCCCGGTGGGGAGCGCCTGCAGGTTCACCACCTGGTCTCTCGGGAGAGTGGTGGGAACCTTGGGCACGTAGCCGGGGCGGGGTCTCAAGATAACGTGAGAATCCCGGCCCCGAGTTCTAGGCAATCTGTGGACACGGAGGGTGCTTGTAGATCCCCTACCCTCTTGGAGGTGAGCGCCATGCGGAAAGCCGTCTTTATCAAGACTGAGAAAGAGCGGCAACCCCGAGAGGCTCGAAGGGGGCGGGGCCTCTTGAGGCCCGCCACCTAGGTCGCAAGAGGGTACGGAGCGCGGGTAAGGTGGTCACCCTCTCGCGCCCCTTAGGAACCTAATGACCAGGTCGTGCTGTCCCAGAGGCTACCCAGCACTTGGGTCATGATGAGCGGCCGTAGCGGCTACATACATTCCCAGTGTGGAGGGGGAGAGGTTACTCCCCCGTCTCTCTTGAGGACGGGACAGCTCGTACCCGACCGAGCAACTCCGCGGGTCTTCTCGCCGAGAAGAGCACCAGGACGAGAAGAGGCGCCACCTATGGGCGTATAGCCGCCCAGTGGCCGAAGCCCTAGCCTGAGTGACGTCCCAACCGGACCGGGGGTGGGTCACTCAGGATCTCCTCGTCCCGTCCAGACATGGAGACCAGGTTTTGCCTGGGATGCCGTAACGTGCCCCTTCCCCTGGGGAAGCTGTCCGCCAGGGGGAGCGGCCAGGGGGGAGTTGTTGTCAGAGCCTCAGCTCCGAGAACCAAGTCCTGGTTAGGCCAAAGGGGCGTAACTAGTACCACTTGATGCTCCTCTTCCCTGGCCTTGCACAGGCCCTGTGCAATGAGGCTCACTGGGGGGAAGCGTACTTCCGCTTGTCCCGCGGCCAGCTGTGCGCAAGGGCATCAGTGCCGAGGGTACCTCGGACAGGGAGTACCCAAGCGGACAATGGGAGGAGTTCGGGGAGGCAACAGGACCACCTGTGCCTGGCCAAACTGCCCCCAAATGAGCTGGCTGCGCGGGGAGGGAGTCGCCACTCTCCGCGAGGCGTCAACTGACGAGAGAGCACATCGGCTGTCTGGTTCAGGACGCCTGGGATGTGTGTGGCTCGCAGGGAGCTGATCACCTGCTGACTCCAGAGGAGGAGGCGTCGGGCGAGTCATGTTAGCTGCTGTGAGTGAAAGAATACGCCACAGCAGCTGTGCTGTCCGACCGGACCAGCACGTGCTTCCCTGCACGAGAGGTAGTAGCCTCCTCAATGCAAGTAGCACAACCAACAACTCTAGGCAGTTGAATGCCAACGCAGGCGGGGGCCCGTCCACCGCCCCGACACTGCTTGCCCGTTGCACACGGCACCCCAACCTTGCAGGGAGGCATCCCAAAGGGGACCCCTGTCCGCAAGAAGGTCATGGAGACCAGGGGGTTAGGGTGTGTCGGCAGAAAAGCGTGTGACCATACGCCTGCTGCCGGTGTGCCACGCTCTCCAAGGAACTTGACTCTGCAGCCAGTGTTGGAGCGGTCGTATGTGCATCGACCCGAGGGGGACCACCCCCGCCGAGGATGCCATGTATCCCAGGAGCCTCTTGTTACAGGGGGACCGCTGACTGTCTGATCTTCAGGCAGTTCAACTCTGACCGGGCGCGCTAGTCAGTCGCGCTGCCTCTCGGAGGCCGCGAGGGTGCGGGCTTCCTCGTCGCGGGTCTCGCGCCCCCCCCCGGGGGGTGAGCGGGGCCGCTCGTGAGGACAGAGTTGAATTCCCTACCGAGAAAGAGGATGGTCTGCACCGGGGAGAGCTTGCTCTTTTCTCAGTTGACCTGTAGCCCCACCGATCTAGGTGCCGGAGCACCAGGTCCCTGTGTGTACACAACAGATCTCGAGAGTGGGCCAAAACTTGAGCCAGTCATCGAGATAGTTAGTACCTGCACACCTCCTTCCCTACAGGGAGGGAGGGCGGCTTCCACAACCTTCGTAAAGACTTGTGGAGACAGGGACAGACCGAAGGGGAGGACCCTGTACTGATATGCCCATCCCTCAAACGCGAACCGTCGGAACGGCCGATGTCGAGGGAGGATCGAGACATGAAAGTACGCGTTCTTCAGGTCGATTGCCATGAACCAGTCCTGACGCCTGACGGATGCCAGGATGCGCTTCTGCGTGACCATCCTGAAAGGCAGCTTGTGTAGGTGCCTGTTCAGAACACGCAGATCCAAGATAGGGCGCAACCCTCCGCCTTTCTTGGGGACAATGAAGTACGGGCTGTAGAACCCGCTGAACATCTCGGCCGGTGGGACGGGCTCGATCGCTCCCTTCACCGAAGTACGGGGGCATCCCCGCCTCTGACTGAGGCAAAAAGGATGCCCCGGAACTTGGGCGGACGTGTAGCGAACTGAATCGCGTAGCAGAGACGGATCGTCTTCCTCAGCCAGCCTGACAGTCTGGGAAGCTGAGACCAGGCTCCCAGAACTGTGACAGGGGGACTAGAGGTTTGATCTGCTTCACCGCCCCCGCAGAGGGTGGTTCGATGGCTAGCAGTACGGATTCCTTGCCGGGGGAGGACGGGCGGGGGGTGAGCGGGGCCGCTGCGGATCGACAGTAACACCAACCAGCCCCCCCTTGCGAGATGGGTGCGTCGAGAAAGCGGACCTTCTCAGCGTTACTCATCTGCGCAAGGATCGGCCAGAGGAGTTTCTCATGGACCACAAGTGTGGACATCGTCCGACCCAGGGCCCGCGTGGTCACCCTGGTCGCCCGTAGAGCGAGGTCGGTGGTGGCGCGGAGTTCCTGCATAAGCGCTGGGTCGGTCTCACCCTCGTGGAGCTCTCTCAACGCCCTGGCCTGGCAGGAGCCATAGCGTGGAGAGAGGAGGCAGCTTGGTCCGCCGCAATGTAAGCTCTCGACACCAGAGATGCCGAGACACCACATGCATCGGACGGGAGTCTAGGTCGAGCCCCCCCATACTCCACCTGGGGGACACCGACGTATCCTCCAGCTGTCTCAACCTCGAGGGAAGAGAGGGTGACAGAACTTTGTTTGACGTGAAATGTGCCGGGAAGGGGCGTTCCAGGTCTTACAAAGTTCCTCATGCACTTCCGGTAAACACGGCACTGGGGGCAGGCGCGGCTTGGAGCCGCGCTCAAACGCGAGGCGCCATGTAGCCAGCCGCGAGCGCCGGGAGAGGCAGTGCGGGCACTGCAACCCAACACTCACGGCGGCCCGGGAAAGCATGGCCGACATCTCGACGTCCGCTTTTTCCTGGGCTCGACCCCCCGAGGGAGGGAGCCCGACGAGTCGGATGGCAGTACGTCACCCCCCGATGCTGCAGGAGACATCTCATCATCACGCATCGTGTCCGAATACGTGATTGAGGAATAAGACGGCGGACCGTCTCCTGGGGAACGGTCAGACGAGCGAGACGAGGTGTGAACGGTCCGTGAGCCCGTGGCTGGCGGATTATCGCTCACAGTAATCCCCATATCACCCTCGCTGCTTGCCGTAGCGGACGGCAGGGCCGCAGTCCTGCCGCCACGGAACGGGGCGCAAACGAGGTAGTGGCTGAGTCCCGTGGGAACACAGCCACCTGTGACGCAACGTCTGAATCGTCACCGTCTCCACAACGTCTGCCCCAGCGTACTGGAAGCAGGCATTGTGTCCGTCCCCCTCCTCGATGAGTGTGTTGCACCCATGAGAACAGCAGACAAGCCACGCTGGAGAAATTTGCTCTTTTAGAAAAGGAAATTTGCTCGAACACCTCCGGAACTGCCGAGACGCCCAGGGGAGAGTCACTGCAGGAAGGGACCGTCCGCTGTCCACGTCGTAGATTCCAGCAGAAAGAATGATCACCAAGATCGTAGAGAAGCTCATCAGATGCGTAGGCTCTGAAGAACAAAAGGTGAATGAATGAGCACGCCGGCTTCCCTCTTATACCCGGACATCCGGGGAGGAGCCCGGCATGCAAATTTCATTCGCCAATTTTCATAGGCCTTTTCTAAATACTAAGAAGATGATTAGTTCTCAAGACAAACCCCATTCTGTTGGTTCGACACAACGTCGAGAGACCGACAGAAAGGGAACTGATGTTTAAAGTTAGTGAGGGAAATGTAAGTCTCCAGCTTCAGCGATTTTTGCAATTTGTTCCAGTCATTGGCAGGAGAGAACTGGAAGGAGGTGCTGGCTTTGGGGTTGACCAGTGAGATATACCTGCCGGAGCGCGTGCTACGGGTGGGTGCTGTTAAAGTGATCAGTGAGCTGAGGTAAGGTGGAGCTTTACCAAGCATAGTCTTGTAGATGACCTGGAGCCAGTGGGTGTGGCGACGAATATGTAACGACGGCCAGCTGACTAGAGCATACAGGTAGCAGTGGTGGGTGGTATAAGGGGCTTTGGTAACAAAACGGATGGCACTGTGATAGACTGCATCCAGTTTTCTGAGTAGATTATTGGAAGCTATTTTGCATATGACGTCGCCAAAGTCGAGAATCGGTAGGATAGTCAGTTTGGCGGCATGAGTGAAGGAGGCTTTATTGCAAAATAGAAAGCCAATTCCCCGAAGCGCGGAGAGAGAAAGAGAGAGAGAGAGAGAGAGAGAGAGAGAGAGAGAGAGAGAGAGGGCATGGCAGCGATTTCTGAACACCAATAAAAATCATCTTTAACAAAGAGGCACAGACTTAACGCAGCTATTCTATAAATAGAAACGGACTCTTGCAAGCTCTGTGCTGGACCCCGATATCTGTATGCGCGTGTAGAGATGGAATTGTTCAAAAGGTTTTAGAAGCCAAGTCCTGCCGAAAGTTGCGGGCCTCGTGATCGGCCGCATGGCCTAGACACGTGGCAGCAGAGTCCATTGTTCCTTCTTACCCCCCAGTGGGGGGAGAGGGCAGTCTCTGAAGAGATGCCACGAAACAAGTTTTAGAGCAGAAGAGAAGAGAGGAAGAGACAAGAGGCGGTTTTCAGAGCAGGCTCGATATTTAACCTCATGAGAGGGCATGCCCACCTGAGTTTGAATCGACCAATCAGAATTGAGCAGGGAAGAGGTTCTTTGTCCACTCAACAGCTAATTTGCATCTTTATGAGATATCATTCCAATTATAACATAATGAAAAGAAAGTGTTCTATGGTCACACAATGTATATAAACAAGGAGGAATTGTAAAGACAAACATTTATATATCAAATATGCTAAGGTTTGAAGTGCATCAAGACATGATTCATTCGGCGGTACGAATACAAACAAAGCCTGAATTAACTTGCCTATTTAACAATTACAGATTATTTAAAAATGGCAAGAGCGACAACATATAACCTAGATATTTAGATATATTTATAGAAAAGGACAATTGAATCACACGTTCCTATTTGTCAGAGAAGTTTCTCTGGTTAGCCAAGTTTCAGATTAGACTGAGAGACTTCTCCCCTCTGCTTTGAAGCTTAGGAGTCGTAAAATATCCAACAGAGAAACAAAAGGTTATCAACACTCTCAGTGAGAGGTTTTGACTGTGGTCTTTTGATGATCATATCAAGAAACCAGGAGAAAGGGGAGTGAAAGGGGGTTGATGGCTCTTCTTTCAATGACTCCGACCATTTGGCTTATGCTAAATTCTCTACAGTGCTCACTAAGCGCTTAAGCATTGTTTAGGCATTTTGACATTTGTTGTTTAGGGGACTGATCTTTACAGTGGTGGTTCTATGACTGTTAAATTAATTTACCAGTTTATTGAATACAACTGGCATGGGGCCCTGAAGGTGTGTTGGTCCCGGACCCCTCATAAGCTTAACACAGCACTGACCAGTGCACATCCTAGTCTGCAATATTTCAAAAGCCTCAGCTGAGGTGGGAGTATTTCAGAAAATGTTAAACAAAAGATCTATTAAATGACCTAAACAAATCTACTAGAGGACCACAGAAAACAAGATGGGAACCTAACAAAGCACAGACACACAAGCACAAGTTCTGAAATTGTTTTCCAGCTGATAACCATACTGTCTGAAGGTATTTTTTTCAATCAGAAAGCAAGATGAGAACCGTAAAGGTGGCCATTTCCTCCAAATGGGCTGCCACACAAGTCTTCTGAATGGAGTGCTGAAAGCAATTATTTAAAATTGGGGAGGTGGGGGGAAGGTTGCACGCACAAAATAAAAAATAAATTATACGTCTGCCCTTGACAATGATTGGAGAGGTCTTGAACGAACCAGACATTGACAACTAAAGTACTTTTGCGCACTCTGCAGTCATTTCATAATTGCATCACTAGGGTTTTTCTTCTCTCCTGCACTTGCACTGATGGCTTTTGTTTTATAATCTGAATTTTGAAATTGCCTTAACCACAGAGATGCAACCCCTCCTTTTCCTCTCCATTCCATCTCATGCTTTCTCTGTATAAGTTCAGCGCGAGTCTCCTAGATGGCGCATCATGCGACACTGCTGCTGAGGGTCAATTCAGAAAATAAAAAGTTACTATACACCAGGAATCTTTTCTCAGACAAACAAGAGTAAGTGCCCCCTTTAAAAATGGATGAAAGAATAATCAACACTACAAAAATAAATCAAAATAAATATTTCGAAATTTATAATTAAAGTGTCAGGTGCAAGGTGCAGCGCAAGTGTTTCTGCTAGTTTCAGCCCGACACAGTTCTCATTTTCCCGTCCTGCGCCGCATTGTTTAAATAGCAAATGCATTTGCGCTCATTTGTGCACCCATTGGTCTAAAAAAGAGGTGTTTTCAGGCGCATTGTTGGCGCTTTGCTATTTTGAGAAACTGAAAATATACTGCGCCATTGGCTAGACCAACTCAAACCTGGTCTAAAGTCAATGGCGCAATATTTTTGTGTTATTTAAAGAGCGCGCTAGTAGAAAATGCGCCTCTGAGTGGGTCCACAACGCGCTTTCACTTTACTTATTACACAGAGGGAAGAGCAGCAGCACAAAAACATGCCAAATATAAAAAAATAAATGGAGTACAATGTAAAAGATTATTATTGTGTAAATAAAGATAAAAATCTGGCTTGTCATGTAGATGGTCTGCTAGCGCGCTTTAACCTCATGAGCATATGCGTTTCCTCTCTGGAGAAGCGTCCAATCTTTGCCCTTGCAAATTTCGCAGTGTAAATAACGAATCCGCCATGGCACGAGCGCAACTGTTTGGTTTACTGCACGTTACGCCCCCAAAACACCCATTACTCTCGGGATAAGCCGTTTAGACCATGCGCGCGCTGACCGTTTTCCTGTCGTTAAACTAGCAAAAGTGGATTCAAATAGGGACCTCAAGGTTTTTCCTGCATAGAAAAATTTGAGGTGTCCGTCTCCATCAAATTTCATGCAAAAGTGTAATTGAGTTAGCTGAGACACAATGCAGAAGCAATCGTGCATAGGGTCTATAGACTGTCATATATAACTGCAGTTGAAGTATTACACCACAATGGAGGCTTTGTTATCAGCACAGTGTGGCGCTGAAGAGTTGCAGTTCAATTTTCTTCTAAGAGTTATGTTAGGAGCTGAATTGGCTTTATTTCCAAGTACGTTACATTTCTTGAAAAGGTTCCTTAAAGGGGACATTTCATGAAAATCTGACTTTTTCAATGTTTAAGTGCTATAATCAGGTGTCTGGTGCATCTACCAACTCAGAAAACGTGAAAAATGACAATCCAGTAACTTTGTTTACGTGAGCCTATCTCTGCAAGCCTGTGAGAAAACGAGCCGTTCAGATTTCGCTCACTTTTTGACGTAGGTAGTCATTCTTATTATAATATTACCGCCCCCTTTTCTGAACGTGGCCACCCATGGCGCTGCCGCCATTTTTGTTTTCGCAAGCGAGATATGTGAATTAGTTCCGACACCATGGCACAAGTAAGCAAAGCATGCATTGTGTTCTGTTGTTGGCTGCACAGGGCAGCACAGAACACTGTTCCCAGACTGACAGGAGAGCAATGGATTTATTTTGTTTTCAATGGAAATCCACCAGACTGAACGAGGCAAAGCTGCAAATAAAGACATTGTAAGTGTAACCGGTCCTACTCGCCCCGCTCTGCGCGGGCGTCGAACCGGCGTCGGTCCGGATGGGAGACGGGCGCTCTAAGGAGGAGGCTGAAGACCGCAGTCTCTAGCGTCTGTCGCTAGGGGAGTGAGGTTTACACACTGCACAGCTCTTCACTAGCTGGCCTCCGTTACATAAGTACCGTTATTTTTAGGTAAGACCTCAGGGTCCTGTGGCAACTTAAAAGTATGTAAAACGTCATTGTGAAATGTTTGTCCGTTCACGCAAAGAAAGCAATGTGTATGGCTTGTAAACACGGGAGTGTCCTGTGTAAAGTTACTTTCACTTAGAGAAAACACGATGCGTTTGTTTTGAGCATCTTCTCTTATAGAAAGCAGTGTGTATGGTCTGTAAACACGCGACCTGTTTGTCATGTGTAATTTCGCATGTAGAAAACATGACGCCTTTGTTAGGAGTGTGTTCGCTTTTAGAAAACAATGTGTTTGGTGTTAAAAGACGGAAACAGCGTTTCTATGGAGTTTAAATAAACCCAAAACTCACGCGCATGGAATCCGCACGCGCATAATGATAACCACGCGCGGAAAGCTGCTCCGCGAGGGCGCATTTAAACTCCGCGAGCGAGCAGAACAGTATCCGCAAGCGGAAAAGAATCCTCGCGCAGGCGCATTTCTGCTCCGCGAGCAAAAACTCAATCCGCGAGCAGAGGCTTTGACGAGCGCGCGCGCGATTCTCTCTATGCTCTCGCAACTGCTCAACACTTGCTCGCTCGTTGAGTTGACTTCTGAGACTTTGGAGGCGGGACAATGGCAGACTTCTCTGATCCTTTGTTTGGTCACTTTTAACTTGCATTCACCTACAGTCTCCGACATGTATCTTACCCGTTGTACAGACGTCTTAATTTGGCATAACACGATACTTTTTTCCGTTTTTAAACTTGGGTTACAGTGTTGTGTATGCCCTTGGCTTTGGATATACATATATGGAATCTTGACAGGAAGTTAGAAATAAATAGTTTGGTATGTGTATTCATAATTGCTTTTGTATTGTTAATAATTTTCATGAAATTGTTATAAAATGAGAATTAATAAATGGCTACAACAGTATAACTCAAAGCACAAGTTATTATAAATTACAATATGATGTACTCTCTAAAATTTAATTTAAATAATTTATTTGTTTTGCTTTATTTGTTTGAAAATACTAAAACGGGCTATGCCAGTAAACAGATATTAGATAACTCAAATTTAATGACTACAGGAGACATTTAATTATATTATTATAGTATGTTTTAAATAGGTCATACATGACATGTAAGTTTAACTGCTATATTATATAGCATAATTTTTGTTGACAGATGTAAGAAATCAAAATGTCACTTGTACTCTGTACTCAGACATGTAATCTGTAGGTGACTGCATGTAGGTGAGTGCATGTTAAAAGTTACCAATCAAATGAGCGGAGACATCTGCATGTCTCCGCTCATTTGATTGGTAACTTTTAACATGCATTGTCCCGCCTCCAAAGTCTCAGAAGTCAACTCAACGAGCGAGCAAGTGTTGAGCAGTTGCGAGAGCATAGAGAGAATCGCGCGCGCGCGCTCGTCAAAGCCTCTGCTCGCAGACTGAGTTTTTGCTCGCGGAGCAGAAATGCGCCCACGCGAGGATTCTTTTCCGCTTGTGGATACTGTTCTGCTCGCTCGCGGAGTTTAAATGTGCCCTCGCGGAGCAGCTTTCCGCGCGTGGTTATCATTATGCGCATTTGCATCGCGGGTGCGGATTCCATGCGCGTTAGTTTTGGGTCTATTTAAACTCCATACGTTTCTAATTCGCTTTATGTGACCCTTCTTTTGTTGATGGAAGCACAGGCTCACAGCCCTGGCTGAGTTTTCTATGAAAAGGGGGCGGAGACTAGCAGCTCATTTGCACTTAAAGAGACACACACCAAAACAGCGCGTTTCTCCTCACACGCAAAACTTGGCAATTATGGCATGGTATAATAACAGATCTGCTGTGTATTTTGAGGTGAAACTTCACAGACACATTCTGTGGACCCCTATGATTAATATTACATTTGTGTAAAAGTAGAAAGAAACCTCTCCTTTAAATTAATGTGGCGTTCATCAGTTTTAAACTGTGCAGTTGGCTCTTTGAATCTTTGTTATACTGTGCACATCGAGTTTGCCAGTATGAATGCACATTGTGAACAGAAAGACTCGCAAATGACTCCTTTGAACCGATTCGTTTAAACAGTTAAACAGAAACTATTCAGTCACTACTCACTAGCGAATATACGATTTTTGTGAATATTTTAAAGCTCAGTGTGTTATATCTGGAGTCTTTTTATATAACATGAAGAAACACGGAGACGGATGCGGTGTTAACTCACTTAGGCTTTACTTAAGATTCGGCAGTTTCTATTTCACTGCTAGCCTTACATATACACAGTAGGAACGATGAGCGCCCTCTAGTGAGCTGCACATAAACTATATGCATACATCACATATTCCTCCCCACGTAGTGTAGTTTTATACATACATTTAAACATGAACAAAAACATGAATACACATGAATTGCCGCCTACTGGGTTCGATGATGGCTCTTGCGTTCTGTCACGGCAGTGCGTGGAAGAACCCAATTGCAGGCAGGCGATGAAGGGGTTAAACAAGATATATTTATTAAATAACAGAAACACCCATGATGGGGAAAAACTACACAAGGTATAAATGCAAAAACAAAGACTTCCCACGTGGGGGCAAAACGTGAAGACAAGATCAAAATAAAACAAAAATCCACAGACAGGGCAAGGCGACAAGGCAACAAGAACACGGTTAAACAAACACAAGCATATACAGAACGCATACATACACAACGCAAGAGCAGAGGACAATGAAACAAGAGGGCATTAAATAGGGAAGACAAACGAGGGATAATGACACAGGGCAGGTGTGGGTAATAAAACACTCAGGGAAAGATAACAAGGAAACGAGAGGGGCGGGGCCAATGACGAGACACTGGAGAGAACGTATATTATTGTCAAAAGGACAATAATATGTTTCTCTCCACACATAACCAAAGGCTTTGCCATGGCTCTGCTACAGGACCAAGGAAAACATGACTAAATGAAGCAGAGCCATGACAGACGCCCCCTCTTTAATGAGCACCTCCAGGTGCTCACCAAGGGGTAGACAGACGAGACAAGACCGACTGAGACAGTGACAAAAACAGACAAAACATGGAGAACAAAATCAGTGGCAGACAAGACAAAACAACAATAGGATTGGGGTGCGACAATAAAAATAACAAACATGGGAGGGGGGGTGGGACCAAACAAGGGCTCACAGGGGGCAATCCATGGGGGTGGGGAGAAGGGGGAACAGTCTTAGTCCCCGGCTGCGCTCGAGGGCGCGGAGTCCTGGGGGACTTAGGGGAGGAAGTCCTGGGGGGAAGCGTCGACTTGGAAGTCGGCGGGGCAAGGCTGGGACCCGGCTGCAAGGCCGGCTGCTGCACCGGCTGGAAGGCCGGCTGGACATGGCTTGATGCCGGCTGGAAGGCCGGCTGGACAGGGCTTGACGCCGGCTGGAAGGCCGGCTGGATCACCGGCTGGGACGCCGGACTGGACACTGGACTGGATTCCGGCTGCACCGAGCTGGACGCCGGCTGGACCACCGGACTGGACGCTGGCTGCACCGGACTGGATTCCGGCTGCACCGGACTGGATACCGGCTGCACCGGACTGGATACCGGCTGCACCGGACTGGACACAAGACTGGACATCGGGCCGGACACAAGACTGGATCACCGGACTGGACGCCGGCTGGATCACCGGGCTGGATGCCGGCTGGACCACCGGACTGGACGCCTGCTGGACCACCGGACTGGACACAGGACTGGACACCGGCTGCACCGGACTGGGCACCGGCTGCTGCACCGGCTGGATTGGAGTCCACGCTGCCCGCTGCTGCCTCTTCTTCTTCCGCCGAGCCACCCGCCTGGTGGTCGGCTGAAGGAAGGATGTATAAGGCACGGCTGGCTCCGGCTGGGACTCCTCGGAGGTGGATCCCCAGGACGCTCACCTCCCCCGCTTGCCAACGAGGCTGGTGGACGGTGGAGAAGCTGCCGAGGGTGAGGAGGATGGCGTGGCGATGCCCACAACCCCGATCTGCAGGGAACCACCCTCAGGGATCGTGACCAGCAGAGATGGGTAATTGGAATATGTTGAGACCGTGGACTCCGACCGCTCCACGGCGGACAGCCACACAGTGTTGAAGTCCAGCGGCCCCAACGCCCTCATCTCCGCCGTCGAGAGTGGATTCCTGAGACCGGAGTTGAAAAGCATGGCAAGCTCCTCCTCCCTAAAGACGCCATTCTCGGCGACGTCCAGGAACCTCTCCACATATTCGTCCAAGCTCTCGCTCCCCTGGCGGATTCCGCAGAGGAGGCGAGCTAGGTGGGACTGTCCAGTGTCCATGCCGCCTACTGGGTTCGATGATGGCTCTTGCGTTCTGTCACGGCAGTGCGTGGAAGAACCCAATTGCAGGCAGGCGATGAAGGGGTTAAACAAGATATATTTATTAAATAACAGAAACACCCATGATGGGGAAAAACTAAACAAGGTATAAATGCAAAAACAAAGACTTCCCACGTGGGGGCAAAAAGTGAAGACAAGATCAAAATAAAACAAAAATCCACAGACAGAGCAAGGCGACAAGGCAACAAGAACACGGATAAACAAACACAAGCATATACAGAACGCATACATACACAACGCAAGAGCAGAAGACAATGAAACAAGAGGGCATTAAATAGGGAAAACAAAAGAGGGATAATGACACAGGGCAGGTGTGGGTAATAAAACACTCAGGGAAAGATAACAAGGAAACGAGAGGGGCGGGGCCAATGACGAGACACTGGAGAGAACGTATATTATTGTCAAAAGGACAATAATATGTTTCTCTCCACACATAACCAAAGGCTTTGCCATGGCTCTGCTACAGGACCAAGGAAAACATGACTAAATGAAGCAGAGCCATGACATGAATCACTTTTTATCTTTTGACAATATGTAAACACATAACACCATATAATAATCCCCTTACAATGTCATGCCTACTGTAATATAAAAAAAATACTGAACTGTGAATAAACATTAGAACTAAAACAAGTTAACTAAACCTTGTTTTTTTTTATTTCCTTTTAAATTAATGTCAACAACATTACTATCAACATGCAAACAACAGAACAGGCTTAACGCATTTAAAGTAAACTTTACAGACTAAACCGTACTAGAGGTTTAATAGTACGTTCTGGATAATGCTTAGTCTCCTTGTGTGGAGTTTGTAACACAACCTCAGTGACCCTAGTGGCTGAGTCCTCTCATTGTGCTGGTCCTGTTGGAATAGAATCTGATGTCTCTGCAGACATTGGGTGTTCACACAGATCTGACATATTCCTCTCAGGAACATCACTAGTCTCTGGACCAGTCTCATCTCCATTGTCACTAACATCCTGGTGTGCCAAAATCTGCTCAACATGACGTCTCCAGTGAACTGAAAGTCCCACATCAACAGTATATGACACTGGACCTGTTCTTGCTAACACTACACCAGGCATCCAGTTCTTTCCCTGTCGGTAATCACAAACTAGTACCTTGTCACCTTTTTCAAATGTTCTTTCTTTTGCATGAATGTGACGTAGCTGGCACAGTTTGTCTTGAGCTTTTGTAACCACTGAGGCAACATTAGGCTTCAACAGATCAAAGCGAAAGCGCAGTCTATGATGCAGAAACAACGTGGCAGGTGATTCTTTTGTTGTGGTGTATTTCGATACGCCAACAGAAAGGTGTCCAGCCTTTGTTGAATAGACATTGAACCTTTTGAACAATGTATTGCACGCTTTAGTGTCTGTACCATGCGTTCCACCGAGCCATTTGTAGCTGGATGGAAGGGTGCTGAATGTGTGTGTTTCACATCGTTGATCTTGAGAAATGTCTGAAACTCCTCGGAGGTGAACTGAGGTCCGTTATCAATGACCAAGACTTCTGGAAGTCCATAATGACTAAACAGTGTTCTCAGCACCTGAATGGTTTTGGTGGAAGAAGTTGAATCCATCACACATACCTCAGGCCATTTGGAGTGAGCATCAACTATCGCCAGGTACATGTTTCATTCAAATGGACCTGCATAGTAAACGTGTATGCATTTCCAAGGCAATTATGGCCATTTCCATGGGTGTAAAGGTGAGGGACCAGGAGCTTTCTGTGTCTGCAGGCAAGTCTGAAAGGTTTTCGTTAACTGTTCAATTTGATTGTCAATACCAGGCCACCAGACGTAGCTACGGCTAACTTCCTTCATCCTTACGACACCTGTATGCCCACTATGTAGTTCAGCCAGGACCCTAGATCGTAGCTTGGGAGGGATGATTACTCTCCAACCCCACATGAGACAACCTTTCTGCGATATCTTGTGTCTTTTTATATCACATGAAGAATCATGGAGACGGATGCTCTATTAACTCACTTACGCTTTACTTAAGATTCGGCAGTTTCTACTTCACTGCTAGCCTTACATATACACAGTAGGAACGATGAGCGCCCTCTAGTGCACTGCACATAAACTACATATATGCATACATCACACAGTGAACCACAAGAAAACGCTGGATGTGAATGAGCTTTGCTCGTTTAGTAAGACCGGTTAATTCAGTTGGCTATTGTGGGTTTAGCTGAAAATTATAAAAAGCTTATATTACATTTTTCTACTTTTCTCTTTGGTTTAATAAATGTAATGTTTTATGTAACTTAATAATTGTCCTTTTATCTAGTTTTTAGAACTTGAATATGTTGTTTGTAAAGTGTTTGATTAACCCACTTAAAGGTATAGGCCTACACTTGCGTGTGATCAGGATGGCACCACCTCTGCCTCAAAGCAAGGAAAATCCAAGAGTGTGTTTACTTATTGCTTTGAGTGATGTTAAATTGACTTCTGATAAGACAGAGTGACTTTAAAGTATTTTTGAGTATAATTCGAGAGCATAAAGCAATCTGCTCACTTGATACTGTGATGTCATACTTTGATCAGTCTGCCTGTCATTGCATGTTCTGGGCAGAACGTGTGCTTGTCTGGCTATGAAATTAAACAAAGACAAAGCAATACTGAATCAAAAAATTTTCGAGTGACAGTAAAACTGATCAATCATATCATCTTTCTAAACACGTGAGCTTTGTTTTCTCCAACTTTATCATAATTCTGCTCTATGTGGGACCACCTGCCTCAGGAAACACTATGGAAAAAATAAAATAAATTTGACAATTTATCGAAAAAGTTGTTTTCAAGTTATTTGTCAAATGTAAGTGTCACAGCCCTGTCTATTCCCCTGCCCGTTTCTCCCAAGCAATGTACTTAAGCTCCCATGATCCTCCACGTTCCCTCACCTGTTCAGCATCATTAATCACCCTCATTTTACAGCAATCCCCTCATCACCATGACACTATATTTACACACACTCTGTTTTCCCTATTGTTGTCTAGTCTCTGTTATAACGTAGTTGTCGTAGTGTTCCTACATCTGAGTTTGCTGTTTATTCTGTGATTTGAATAAATATTTGTTGGTTGTATCGCCCTTCGTCTTCAGTCTGTGGCAACACGTTACAGTAAGTTATTTAAGATCTATTAGGCTGTCGTGGTGACTAATTTTATTCCGGTCATTGTGTATGTTTGAGACTGGTCAATCTCTTAAATTTAACTCCGAGATTATTGTGCATGTTTGCTGTTTTTCTCCATAATAATGACAATAATCCCAGAAAACACAGTACGTCCAAAAGACATCTCCGGTTAGTCTTCATTTGGTCAGCGTGACATTACTCTGTTCATTACACGTTCTGAGGACATGTAAAGATCCATTTTTTTTTGTGGTCATGTCCTCAAACACTGTAGTGAATTAATCCCACATGGAATGTCGAAGCAACGTGGTATACCGGTCTAATGAGAACCTGGACACTTGTCATTTTATTAATGAATCTGGTCATTTCTATTTATTATGAACAAGTGAGAGACTTCCTGTTTGCTGAGAGCGCGTGGTTTGAGTCGGAGCTCTTTCAAACTTATTCTTAATACATCGTTTATTCTTGTGTTTTAAATTGTTATTCACCGAGGGTAAAACTTATCCTTAAGTATATCCCATACCAAAAATCGTCCTTAACCGCACCTATAATTTATTTTTATCGGATCATTCGCTATTAGCCTCAGGCTGTTAGCATTCCCAACCTGCCTGTTTACTGCTTAACACACTGTTCTCATTATTACATCACTAATGGCTAATGTCAAGGATATGGCAGAAGAACCCAAGCGCAGGCAGGCAGTGAAGGGGTTAACAGACACTTTTATTTTACACAACACAACCAAAGACACTCACAATGGGGGAAACGAAACTGATATACATATATAAAA
Source organism: Triplophysa rosa (assembly GCF_024868665.1). Taxonomy (NCBI): domain Eukaryota; kingdom Metazoa; phylum Chordata; class Actinopteri; order Cypriniformes; family Nemacheilidae; genus Triplophysa; species Triplophysa rosa. The sequence continues at coordinate 6,798,972 of NC_079897.1, forward strand.
CAAGAGACTTCCCACGAGGGGGCAAAATGAAAACAAGACAAATAAACTAAACACAAAGACACGACCAAACGTCTTAAATCATACGAGGCACAAAACTCACAAAACTCACAAAACACGAACACGAACACGAACACGGGCAAGAGCACGATACAGAAACACACAGCACAGGCACCAAACACATACAATGCACGAGCACAAGACAAAGAAACAAGAGGGTATTTATAGGAAACACAAACGAGGGATAACGACATGGGGCAGGTGTGAGACATTAAACACTCAGGGAAAGATAACGAGGAAACAAGAGGAATGGGGCCAATGACAAGACACTGGAGAGAACGTATATTATTGTCAAACGGACAATAATATGTTTCTCTCCACACATAACCAAAGACTTTGTCATGGCTCTGCTACAGGACCAAGAAAAACATGACTAAGGAAGCAGAGCCATGACAGAAGCCCCCCCTTTAATGAGCACCTCCAGGTGCTCACCAAGGGGTAGACGGACAAGACAAGGAAGACTGAGACAAAGACAAGACCAGACAAAACATGGAGAACAGAATAAGAGGCAGACAAGACAAAATAACAAAGGGACTAGGGTGAGACAATAAAAACAACAAACATGGGAGGGGGGGAGGGGCCAAACCAGAGCCCATAGGGGGCAGTCCATGGAGGTGGGGAGACCCAGTCCCCGGCTGCGCTCGAGGGCACGGAGTCCTGGGGGACTTAGGGGGAGTCCTCGGGGGGACAGTCTTTGGCCCTGGCAGTTTCCCAGGGGCCAGCTGGACAGGGCTTGACGCCGGCTGGAAGGCCGGCTGGACAGGGCTTGACGCCGGCTGGAAGGCCGGCTGGACATGGCTTGACGCCGGCTGGAAGGCCGGCTGGACATGGCTTGACGCCGGCTGGAAGGCCGGCTGGACATGGCTTGACGCCGGCTGGAAGGCCGGCTGGACATGGCTTGACGCCGGCTGGAAGGCCGGCTGGACATGGCTTGACGCCGGCTGGAAGGCCGGCTGGACATGGCTTGACGCCGGCTGGAAGGCCGGCTGGACATGGCTTGACGCCGGCTGGAAGGCCGGCTGGACATGGCTTGACGCCGGCTGGAAGGCCGGCTGGACATGGCTTGACGCCGGCTGGAAGGCCGGCTGGACATGGCTTGACGCCGGCTGGAAGGCCGGCTGGACATGGCTTGACGCCGGCTGGAAGGCCGGCTGGACATGGCTTGACGCCGGCTGGAAGGCCGGCTGGACATGGCTTGACGCCGGCTGGAAGGCCGGCTGGACATGGCTTGACGCCGGCTGGATCGCCGGACTGGACGCCGGCTGGATCCCCGGACTGGACGCTGGCTGGATCACCGGACTGGACGCCGGCTGGATCACCGGACTGGACGCCGGCTGGATCACCGGACTGCCGACTGAAGCACCGGACTGGACACCGGACTGGACGCCGGCTGGATCACCGGACTGGACGCCGGCTGGATCACCTGACTGGACGCTGGCTGGATCACCGGACTGGACGCCGGCTGGATCACCGGACTGGACGCCATCTGGATCACCGGACTGGATGCCATCTGGATCACCGGACTGGACGCCGGCCTGGACACAAGACTAGACACAGGACTGGACACAAGACTAGACACAGGACTGGACACAAGACTAGACACAGGACTGGACACAAGACTGGACGCCGGTTGCACCGGACTGGACGCCGGCTGCACCGGACTGGATGCCCCTCCGCTGCGCCTCTCCCTCCTTCTGCGCACCACCGGATCCATAGCCGACCTTGGCGAATCCGTGGAGGACAGAGGGAGTTCTGGGTCGGAGGAGTTCGCAGACGTCGTCCCCGGGTCACTCCTCCCCCACTCGCCACAGGCGCCGCCAGGAGAACCGGGGACCGTGGAGCTCAAGCCGGAGGGTACTGAGTCCCCCCGGGCAGTGGCAGACAGGACGAGGCCCTCCGGAGTGGTCGACCGTGGGGTGAAAGCTCAGAGTGGAACCTCACCCTCGGGACCGTCCCAGTTGGCCACGAACCTGACCATGTCCGCAAACCCAAGGGGAGCCAGCAGCCTCTTCTCCGACGGGGCGAGGCGCTGAGTGAGGCAACAGTTGAAGATCGCCTTCAACTCCGCCTCGCCAAACTCAGACGACCTCGCCACCATCGAGAATGCCCCGGCGAACTCCCGGTTCCCGTAACTCCCCTGACGGAACCCTAGCAGCAAGTGGGCTTGAGCGGCCCGCGAGGACGACGCCGTGCCATCCATTTTACTGCCCGCTGGGTTCTGAATAGGCTCGGTCATTCTGTCACGAACTGGCAGAAAGAACCCAATAGCAGGCAGGCAGTTAAGGGGTTAACAGATACTTTTATTTTACACAACACAACCAAAAACACTCACAATGGGGGAAACGAAACTGATATACATATATAAAACAAGAGACTTCCCACGAGGGGGCAAAATGAAAACAAGACAAATAAACTAAACACAAAGACACGACCAAACGTCTTAAATCATACGAGGCACAAAACTCACAAATGACAGACGATGCAAGAACAGGAACAGGAACAGGAACACGGGCAAGAGCACGACCACGATACAGAAACACACAGTACAGGCACCAAACACATACAATGCACGAGCACAAGACAAAGAAACAAGAGGGTATTTATAGGAAACACAAACGAGGGATAACGACATGGGGCAGGTGTGAGACATTAAACACTCAGGGAAAGATAACGAGGAAACAAGAGGAATGGGGCCAATGACAAGACACTGGAGAGAACGTATATTATTGTCAAACGGACAATAATATGTTTCTCTCCACACATAACCAAAGACTTTGTCATGACTCTGCTACAGGACCAAGAAAAACATGACTAAGGAAGCAGAGCCATGACAGGCTAATAGGGATGTAACGATTCACCGTGAGCCGGTTGAAAATCGGTTATAATGAGTGACTATTCAATTCGGTTGAGGCTTGAACTGAATCGCAATACATTCTTTGAACAGCAGGGGCTGCTATTTTCACTGCAAACCTAAACGTGGATGCTGATATTTCTTAAATGCAAAAAAATCCAAGAAAAGCACAGACAGTATTAGTTTGTTTATATTAAAGAGACTTTTTCTATTATTAATTTGTTATAAAATTGCAGTTTACTTTTGTTATTTGAAATAAAACATTATTTTATTATGCAAAGAAACGTAAAGCATTTAAGAAATAATGCAAGGGAAGTTGTTCATTTCTAATTTGTTTCAACTCATTTTTTAAAAATAAATCGTGAGTAAATCCTGAATAAATCGCATCGTGAGATCAGAATCGTGAATCGCATCGCATCGTGAGCTGAGTGAATCGTTACATCCCTAATGGCTAATGTTTCAGACGTGTTTGTACCTCTGAGTGCAGATGAGGAAACGTTCGCACGTCAGTCGGAATTGGAGGCTGTGGAGAAGCAGATCCAGGATCTACTAGAGACACGACTGCGAGAACGTAAAACGGCGCTGGAAACATCCCAAGCTGACGCTCGCAAATCGCTCGTAAGTTTTCATCGCGATTTTAATACTCCTACCACTTCTACTCCGCGTGTTTCTCAGCACAGAGCCCAGGCTTCAAGAACACGATCAGCCCAAATGAACTTCACTCCTGCACCGGCACAACCACGGCGAAAGGCGCGAGCCAGGACAGGAGCGATGACCCAACCGCCGCCACCGGTCTTCGAGATCCCGACCAGGAACCGCTTTGCCGCCCTCTGCGAGACGGAATGCAACGCTGTGGTCATCGGAGACTCAATCGTCCGGAACGTACGCGCTTCCTCCACTAAAGGTAAGGTGCGCACTCATTGTTTTCCTGGCGCCCGTGTTCTTGATGTCTCTGCACAGGTACCTGCGATCCTGAAGGACGATGCTAACGTCGGAGCTGTCGTGCTGCACGCGGGGTGAATGACGTCAGGATTCGGCAGTCGGAGATCCTGAAGAGGGACTTCAGGAGTCTGATCGAGATGGTACGCAAGCATCGCCCACGGCGAGGATCATCGTATCAGGGTCGCTTCCTACCTACCAACGAGGGAATGAAAAGTTCAGTAGACTATTTGCTCTAAATAAATGGTTGATGTCATGGTGTATTGAACAGAAGCTGCTCTTTGTTAATAATTTTTTATCTGTTCTGGGAGCGACCTAGGCTCTTCCGCCCTGACGGCCTGCACCCCAGCAGCATCGGAGCGGTTCTTCTGTCTGACAACATCTCAAAGACGCTACGCACCGTTTGACTACGTCTCCCAGCGGTAAGTCAAAACTTTAACCATAGTCTGTGTTCCTCCCACTCATCTGTTATAAATGTTACTGCTTCCAAATGCATAGAGACTGTGTCTGTCCCCTGAATAATACTACAAAATAACAAAATAGCCAAAACTCAGAGGAAAAATTTGATTGTGATTAAACCTGAAGACAATGTAATAAACCACCAAAACAAACTCATAAAGTTCGGCCTACTTAATATTAGATCACTAAATTCAAAAGCAGTTATTGTAAATTAAATGATCACAGACAACAGTTTTGATATACTTTGCCTTACCGAAACCTGGCTTAAACCAAATGATTATTATGGTCTAAATGAGTGTACCCCACCAAGCTACTGTTATATGCATGAGCCACGTCCGGTTGGTCAAGGTGGTGGTGTCGCAACAATCTTTAGAGACTTTCTTACTGTAACTCAGAGAACGGAGCATAAATTTAAATCATTTGAAATGCTTGAGTTGAACATAATTGTTACAAATGAAAGTAAAAAACCATTGCTTTCTTTTACATTGGCTACTGTGTATAGACCCCCTGGTCCCTACACTGATTTTCTGAAAGAGTTTGCGGACTTCCTATCAGACCTATTGGTTAACGTTGATAAAGTACTAATTGTCGGAGACTTTAATATCCACGTAGATAGTGCTAACGATGCATTAGCAGTGGCGTTTACAGAGCTAATACACTCTTTTGGAGTAACACAACACATCAATGGACCCACTCATCGATTTAATCATACACTAGACTTGATTATATCTCACAGAGCCGATCTAACCAATATAGATATTATACCTCAAAGCGACGATGTCACCGATCACTATCTTATAACATGTACACTGCGCACTGCAGAAATCAGCCGATTAACTCATTATCGACAGGGTAGAACAATTACCTCGACTACTAAAGATAGTTTCACAAAGAGCTTGCCAGATCTGAATCCTTTAATAACCATACCAATAAATACAGAATTGCTCGATGACATGACCAGCAAATTGGGTACTATTTTCTCTAATACATTAGAAGCTGTCGCACCTATGAAGTCAAAAAAGATTATTGAGAAAAACGTAGCACCATGGTACAATAGCACCACTCGCGCCCTTAAAAGAGAAACAAGTAAACTGGAGCGCAAATGGAAACAAACCCAATTAGAGGTCTTTAAAATTGCATGGAAAGAGAGTGCAAACTGTTATAAAAAGGCACTAAAAGCAGCAAAGGCTGAGCACCTCCGTAACCTCATAGAAACTAACAAAAACAATACAAGGTTTTTTGTCGGGACCCAAGGCTAGCACTGTTCATTTGTCTCATTGTGTGTGTGCACGTATGTATGCTGAGCAGGCTGAGGTTGTCTTGGCAACCGCACACACTCAATGTCCACGTGTATATGTGATTCACCTGTCGCCACCCATCAGCCCTCGTTAATCTCTGTGTTCTCACCTGGTGGTCATTAATTCAGCCCTATTTATTCTCTGTCACTTCCTCACTTACCTTGTACGATCGTTGACTCTAGTTTATGCCGTACCCTAAGCTGTAGTACTTAACTACGTCTTGTCGTGATTGTGATATAGTATCCTCTTGTCATGTCGTGTGGGTGTACATTTGTTGGATTACCTCATCCTGTGGATTTCTGTCTCATTGTTTCGTGTCACCCCTAACCCCTGAGGACTGCTTCCACCACAGCACCACCCGTAATCAACCTTGTCATCGAGGATTGCTCTGGGACTACGGTCTCTTCCCTTCGTTGCCGGCCACAGGCTGCCTGTTCCACCAGAGAGGCGGTTTCTACATGCCTCGCTCTAGCTGCCGTCGCCGGGGGTTTCTGCTGTCTACCGACCTCGTCTCTGTTGCCGGCTAACACTTCATCTTAACCGCCGTCCTGCTCACACTACTGCTGACGCTGCCATACACTGGGTCTCCCAGTTGGCCTTGCAGTCAGCTTGGACGGCCGGACTTTGTGATAGTATCACTACTGAACTTTCTCAGTACACTACGGTGTGTCTTCTGCCAATAAAAACCTTGTTTCTCCGCTATTGAATCCGAGTGTTTCTCAGTCGTGACAGTTTTTATTTAGTACAGTTGCTAAACTAACAAATAAACAGACTTCACCTGACCTGGGTATTCCGCCGCATCTTGGTAGCAATGATTTCATGATTTTTTTTACAGAGAAAATCGAAAACATACGAGACAAAATAGTAAAAACTCAACCTCCAAGTCTGTCCTATAAATTAGTACCAACCATCGCCCCAAAAGAAAGGCTACAGTGTTTTTCACCTATAAAACAGGAAGATTTAATTAAACTTATTATGCAACATATAAACTTACAACTTGCTTATTAGACCCCATACCAACTAAATTATTAAAAGAGTTATTACCCGTTGCAATTGAGCCCATTTATAACATTATCAACTCCTCAATTAATCTAGGCCATGCCCCCTTTAAACTGGCCGTCATTAAGCCTCTTATCAAGAAACCAAACTTAGACCCCAATGAACTGGGAAACGTCTTGGTTACGGATGTAACCTCGGTTCCCTGATGGAGGGAACGAGACGTTGTGTCGAACCGACAGAATGGGGTTTGTCTTGAGAACCTATCATCTTCTGAGTATTTAGAAAAGGCCAATGAAAATTGGTGAATGAAATTTGCATGCCGGGCTCCTCCCCGGATGTCCGGGTATAAGAGGGAAGCCACTCATTCATTCACCTTTGGTCTGAGGAGCCTAAAGCATCCTCCCCCGACCGCTGGGGTGGGCGGCCAGTGTTGTGGCATGAGGGACACAACGTCTCGTTCCCTCCATCAGGGAACCGAGGTTACATCCGTAACCAAGACGTTCCCTTTCTGTCGGTCTCTCGACGTTGTGTCGAACCGACAGAATGGGGTTCCTATGGAAAACGCCACAGCACTGAGCCGCGTCACAATCTCTGCGGAGCGACGTTGACTGGCCTGGGCGAGTCAGACGAACACGCTAGCGCGAAATTATGACCTTCCAGTGGAGAGGAAGGGGGACCCAGAGCTTTCCACAAAAAGTTGGGAAGCCCCCTAACGCCGGCCGTCACGGGCGGAGGCCTGATTCTCTAAATGGCGAGAAGCCGCCCGGCACCGTACGGGCCACTGGGTAAGCATCATTCCCCCCTGGGGGAAAAACGCTGCAGAGGCCACTACCTACCGTAGGGAGGGAATAGTGGAGACACCACATGGTCTCACCATCAGGGGAGAACTCATGGGAGGAATGTGCGGACTGCAGGAGTTAACCGCAAGGTGGGAGTCCACCTGGGGAGGTCATGGGTTGCCAAGGTGGGAACCATTCATGAGGATACATCAGACGGAACAGCCCACGGAGGGGGGGTTACCACGTCTGGAGCACTAGGTCCGGTTAGAGCTATGTGGGAGATAACTCAACTGTACCCCGGCCTAAGGGGGCAGGGCTGCTCTGCCCAGCCTGTCCCCTGGAAGGGTGCTTAGTGATGGATGGAATGCCTGTTCTTTACCCGAGGGGAAAGAAGTGAGGTGGGATCGCCACTGCTCCCCCTGGATGGGGAAGGGCTTCCGCAGGCGTACGCCCTACCGGCTGCCGGTCCCACACCTTGCCAGGGTGCGGGCTGACACCGGTTTCGCGCGTAGGTATTAGAACCTCACGGAGTTGTTGGGCATAGCCCAACCCGCAACTATGCAGATATCTGCCAGAGAGGCGCCCTGAGCCAGTGCCCATGAGGGGTGTACCTCACTCCCCACGGGCAGGGGCGAATAGAGATCGGTATGCCCTAACGAGGGCATCCACGATCCAGTGCGCCAGCCCCTGTTTGGAGACAGCCCTCCCTTCTGCTGACCTCCGAAACAGACAAAGAGCTGCTCAGAGCTTCTGGGCTCTGCGTACGGTCCAAGTAGAGGCGCCGTGCGCGTACTGGACACAACACAGATAGGTTGGGTCTTCCTCCCCGGTGGGGAGCGCCTGCAGGTTCACCACCTGATCTCTCGGGAGAGTGGTGGGAACCTTGGGCACGTAGCCGGGGCGGGGTCTCAAGATAACGGGAGAATCCCGGCCCCGAGTTCTAGGCAATCTGTGGACACGGATGGTGCTTGCAGATCCCCTACCCTCTTGGAGGTGAGCGCCATGCGGAAAACCGTCTTTATCAGGACTGATAAAGAGCGGCAATTCCGAGAGGCTCTTGAGGCACGCCACCTAGGTCGCAAGAGGGTACGGAGCGCAGAAGGTGGTCACCCTCTCGCACCCCTTAGGAACCTAATGACCAGGCCGTGCTGTCCCAGAGGCTACCCAGCACTTGGGTCATGATGAGCGGCCGAAGCGGCTACATACATTCCCAGTGTGGAGGGGGAGAGGTTACTCCCCAGTCTCTCTTGAGGACGGGACAGCTCGTACCCGACCGAGTAACTCCGCGGGCCTTCTCGCCGAGAAGAGCACCAGGACGAGAAGAGGCGCCACCTATGGGCATATAGCCGCCCAGTGGCCGAAGCCCTAGCCTGATTGACGTCCCAACCAGACCGGGGGTGGGTCACTCAGGATCTCCTCGTCCCGTCCAGACATGGAGACCAGGTTCTGGGATGCCGTAACGTGCCCCTTCCCCTGGGGAAGCAGTTCGCCAGGGGGAGCGGCCAGGGGGGAGTCGTTGTCAGAGCCTTAGCTCCGAGAACCAAGTCCTGGTTAGGCCAAGGGCCATAACTATTACCACTTGATGCTCCTCTTCCCTGGCCTTGCACAGGACCTGCGCAATGAGGCTCACTGGGGGAAGCGTACTTCCGCTTGTCCCGCGGCCAGCTGTGCGCAAGGGCATCCGTGCCAAGGGTTGCCTCGGACAGGGAGTACCAAAGCGGACAATGGGTGGAGTCCGGGGAGGCAACAGGACTACCTGTGCCTGGCCGAACCTCTCCCAAATCAGAATCAGAATCAGAATCAGAAGAGCTTTATTGCCAAGTGTGCTTGCACACACAAGGAATTTTCTTTGGTGTTGGAAGCTTCTAGTACAGACATTCAACACAATGACAATACAATATAATACGATTTACAGTCTAAAAGATTCTAAATTGTGCATATATAAAATAAAGACTATTTTACAGAAAATGGGGGATAATAACATATAAGAGACATTGTACAGGGTAGTATATAGTAGAATAAACATATTAACAGATTGTATGTACACTTGTGCAAATGGATAATTTAGTAAGTAGAGGTAGTGTTATATACATGTATACATAAGATGTAGATATAATAAGGCACTATAGTGCACACTATAGGAGTAGTGGAAGTGGAATATTGCTCTTAAGGAGCAGTTATCTGTTTAGGAGGGAGATTGCCTGGGGGAAGAAGCTGCTTCTGTGTCTGGAAGTCCTGGTGTTTGGTGCTCTAAAGCGCCGGCCAGAGGGCAGCAGATCAAAGAGTTTGTGTGCTGGGTGTGTGGAGTCAATGATGATTTTTCTTGCCCTGTTTTTCACTCTGGAATCGTACAGGTCCTGAAGTGTGGGCAGAGGAGCACCAATAATTTTCTCAGCACTACGAACTGTCCGTTGTAGTCTTCGTAGGTCTGATTTGGTGGCCGAGCCATACCAAACAGTAATTGAAGTGCACAGAACAGATTCGATGACCACTGAGTAGAACTGGGTCAGTAGCTCCTGTGGTAGGTTGAACTTCCTCAATTGACGGAGGAAGTATAACCTCTGCTGGGCCTTCTTTACAATGGAGTCTATGTGGGACTCCCACTTCAGGTCCTGAGAGATGGTGGAGCCCAGGAACCTGAATGACTCCACAGTATCCACAGTGCTGTCCAGGATGGTGAGGGGAGGAAGTGATGGAGGGTTCCTTCTGAAATCCACTATCATCTCCACTGTCTTGAATGCATTCAGCTCTAGGTTGTTTTGACTACACCAGGCAGCCAGCTGAGCAACCTCCTTTCTGTAGGCAGATTCATCACCATCTTGAATAAGGCCGTGATGAGCTGGCTGCGCGGGGATGGAGTCGCCATTCCCTGCGAGGCGTCGACTGACGAGAGAGCGCATCGGCTGTCTGGTTCAGGATGCCTGGCATGTGTGTGGCTCGCAGGGAACTGATCACCTACTGACTCCAGAGGAGGAGGCGCCGGGCGAGTCATGTTTAGCTGCCGTGAGCGAATCCAATGATATACGCCACAGCAGCTGTGCTGTCCGACCGGACCAGCACGTGCCTGCCCTGCACGAGAGGTAGTAGCCTCCTCAATGCAAGTAGCACAACCAACAACTCTAGGCAGTTGAATGCCAACGCAGGCGGGGGCCCGTCCACCGTCCCGACACTGCTTGCCCATTTACACATGGCACCCCAACCCCAAGAAGGTCATGGAGACCAGGGGGTTTGGGTGTGTCGGCAGAAAGCGTGTGACCATACGCCTGCTGCCGGTGTGCCACGCTCTCCAAGGAACTTGACTCTGTAGCCAGTGTTGAAGTGGTCGTATGTGCATCGACCAGAGGGGGACCACCCCCGCCGAGGACGCCATGTATCCCAGGAGCCTCTGAAATTGTTTCAGGGGGACCGCTGACTGTCTGAAAGCCTCAGGCAGTACAACACTGATCGGGTGCGCTCTGTAGTCTGTCGCACTGCCACGTGGGTGCGGGCTTCCTCGTCGCGGGTCTCGCGCCCCCCGCGGGGGGTGAGCATGCCGCTCATTAGGACAGAGTCGAGTTCCCTACCGAGAAAGAGGACGCTCTGCACCGGGGAGAGCTTGCTCTTCTCAGTTGACCTGTAGCCCCACCGATCTAGGTGCCGGAGCACCAGGTCCCTGTATGTACACAACAGATCTCGAGAGTGCGCCAAACTGAGCCAGTCGTCGAGATAGTTTAGTACCCGCACACCTCCTTCCCTAAGGGGGCGGCTTCCACGACCTTCGTAAAGACTCGTGGAGACAGGGACAGACCGAAGGGGAGGACCCTGTACTGATATGCCCATCCCTTGAACATGAACCGTCGGAACGGCCGATGTCGAGGGAGGATCGAGACATGAAGTACGCGTCCTTCAGGTCGATTGCCATGAACCAGCCCTGACACCTGACGGACGTCAGGATGCACTTCTGCGTGATCAACCTCAAAGGCAGCTACTGTGTAGGTGCCTGTTCAGAACAAACAGACCCAAGATAAGGCGCAACCCCCTGCCTTTCTTGGGGACAATGAAGTACAGGCTTAAAACCCGCTGAACATCTCGGCTGGTGAGACGGGCTCGATCACTCCCTTCACCAGAAGGGTGGCGGCCTCGGACCGAAGTACGGGAACATCCTAGCCTCTGACTGAGGTAATCGGATGCTGAACTTGGCGGGCATGAGGCGACTGGATCGCGTAGCCTTGACGGATCGTCTTCCCTAGCATGCCTGACAGTCTGGGAAGCCGGACAGGCTCCCAGAAATGAGACGGGGACTAAAGGTACGATCTTTTTCATCGTCCCCCCGGGGGGTGGTTCGATGGCTAGCAGAACGGATTCCTTGCCGGGGGAGGTCCCCCGGGGAGGAGATCGGCTCTGCTGTTTTTCCTGCCTGGCGACTGCGCAGCTAAACGCACTGTCTGACTGAGAGTACTGAGGGCTGGTGTTTATACTCGACATTGACCTTCGCCATGACGCAACGTCGAGTTTGCCGTTCACCATTGTGCAGAGGGTGGGAGCGGCTGTGATAACCCAGAGAGAGAGGAAACTCTCCTTAGAGAGTAAGTGCCCCAGAGGGGCCCAGCAGATGGAGAGATGGGGCAGGATCCGTCCCTGTCCGACTTCCCAGCGATGTGGCTGGGGTCGGGCCCAATGGTAGCCTCGATCCCCCTGAGGTCTTCCCATGAGGGCCGCTTCACCGCGGCTGCTGATGGGGCGATGGTCTCCTCTTCGCTGTCTCCTCCAGGGGGGCCGCCTGAGTGGGGGCGCCAGAGCTGGAGGGTGTCGAAGAGGACCAGGGCTGCTGGGAAGCAGACAGTGCACGGGACTCGATGGCCGAGGCGGCCGAGTCGCGGCACGGAGGACTGCTTCTTTACTGTCGAGAACCCTCCGGGGGAGGCCACGTGTGGGTCTCACGCCCCCCGACGGGTGGGAGGTGAGCGGGGCCACAGCGGCTCGACAGTAACACCAACCAGCCCCCCTTGCGAGACGGGTGCGTCGAGAAAGCGGACCTTCTCGGCGTTACTCATCTGCGCAAGGATTGGCCAGAGGAGTTTCTCATGGACCACAAGTGTGGACATCGTCCGACCCAGGGCCCGCGTGGTCACCTTGGTCACCTGTAGAGCGAGGTCGGTGGCGGCGCGGAGTTCCTGCATAAGCGCTGGGTCGGTCTTACCCTCGTGGAGCTCTCTCAACGCCCTGGCCTGGCAGGAGCCATAGCGTGGAGAGAGGAGGCAGCTTGGTCCGCCGCAATGTAAGCTCTCGACACCAGAGATGCCGAGACCCCACATGCTTTGGACTGGAGTCTAGGTCGAGCCCCCCTCAGGTGGCCGCTGCCTACGGGCACAAGTGCACCGCGGCGGCATACTCCACCTGGGGGACAATGACGTATCCTCTAGCTTTCTCAACCTCGAGGGAAGAGAGGGTGACGGAACATTGTTTGATGTGAAACGTGCCGGAAAGGGGCGTTCCAGGTCTTACTAAGTTCCTCATGCACTTCCGGTAAACACGGCACTGGGGGCGGGCGCGGCTTGGAGCCGCGCTCAAACCCGAGGCGCCATGTAGCCAGCCGCGAACGCCGGGAGAGGCAGTGCGGGCACTGCAACCCAACACTCACGGCGGCCCGGGAAAGCATGGCCGACATCTCGACATCCGCTTTTTCCTGGGCTCGACCCCCCGAGGGAGGGAGCCCGAAGAATCGTCGGAGTCGGATGGCAGTACGTCACCCCCGGTTGCTGCAAGAGACCTCTCATCATCACGCATCGTGTCCGAATACGTGATTGAGGAATAAGACGGCGGACCGTCTTTTTGGGGAACGGTCAGACGAGCGAAACGAGGTGTGAACGGTCCGTGAGCCGTGGCTGGCGGATTATCGCTCACAGTAATCCTCATCTCACCCTCGCTGCTTGCCATAGCGGACGGCAGGGCCGTAGTCCTGCCGCCACGGAACGGGGAGCAAACGAGGTGGTGGCTGAGTCCCGTGGGAACACAGCCACCTGTGACGCAACGTCTGAATCGTCACCGCCCGCAGTGCGGGCAGGACGTATCCACAACGTCTGCCCCAGCGTACTGGAAGCAGGCATTGTGTCCGTCCCCCTCCTCGACGAGTGTGTTGCACCCATGAGAACAGCGGGACAAGCCACGCTGGAGAAATTTGCTCTTTTAGAAAAGGAAATTTGCTCGAACACCTCCGGAACTGCCGAGACGCCCAGGGGAGAGTCACTGCAGGAAGGGACCGTCCGCTGTCCACGTCGTAGATTCCAGCAGAAAGAATGATCACCCAGATCGTAGAGAAGCTCATCAGATGCGTAGGCTCTGAAGAAAAAAAGGTGAGTGAATGAGCACGCCGGCTTCCCTCTTATACCCGGACATCCGGGGAGGAGCCCGGCATGCAAATTTCATTCGCCAATTTTCATTGGCCTTTTCTAAATTCTCAGAAGATGATAGGTTCTCAAGACAAACCCCATTCTGTCGGTTCGACACAATGTCGAGAGACCGACAGAAAGGGAACTATAGACCAATTTCAAATCTCCCTTGCCTGTCTAAAATACTAGAAAAAGTAGTGTCCACTCAGTTGTGCTCTTTCTTACAAAATAATGACATACACGGAAATTCCAGTCAGGCTTTAGACCGCATCATAGCACTGAAACTTCGCTCGTTAAAATTACAAACGACCTGCTTATAGCATCAGATAAAGGTAACATCTCACTCCTAGTCCTGCTTGACCTTACTGCTGCGTTCAATACTGTAGACCATAAAATACTTCTAGATCGCTTACACAATTATACAGGTATTCAGGGACAGGCACTACAATGGTTCAGATCTTACTTATCAGACAGACATCAATTTGTCCATTTAAATGGGGAATCATCAAATCTAAAGCAAGTAAATTATGGATTTCCTCAGGGATCGGTTTTAGGACCCTTGCTATTCTCCATATACATGCTGCCCCTTGAAAACATTATTAGAAAACATGGAATTAGCTTCCACTGTTATGCAGATGATACTCTGCTATATATATAGATGATAGCTATATAGCTCATCAAGACCAGATGATTCCTTCCAGCTATCCAAATTGGCAGAGTGCATCGACGATATAAAACATTGGATGACTTGTAATTTCCTTCTTTTAAATTCTAATAAAACAGAAATATTACTTATCGGACCAAAGACACATGAGCAGAATGTTTTGGATTATAACCTGCAAGTTGAAGGCTGCACTGTTACTCCAACAGATACAGTTAAAGACCTAGGCGTTATATTAGACAGCAACCTGTCATTTAAAAATCACATCTCAAATGTCACAAAAACAGCCTTCTTCCACCTTAGAAATGTTGCCAAATTGCGAAATATTTTATGTGTTGCTGATGCAGAGAAGCTTATTCATGCATTTGTGACCTCAAGACTTGACTACTGTAATGCACTGCTTAGTGGTTGTCCTGCATCATCAATAAACAAACTACAGTTAGTTCAGAATGCAGCTGCCAGAGTTCTAACCAGGTCCAGAAAATACGATCACATAACCCCAATGTTATCAAGCCTTCACTGGTTACCCATTAAGTATCGTATTGACTTTAGAGTTCTTTTAATTACTTATAAAACCTTAAACGGTTTAGCCCCTACCTACATAACAGAGCTTTTACCACACTACATCCCATCACGCTCTCTAAGATCTCAAAACTCCAGACTTTTGATAACACATAGATTAACTAAATCCACCAAAGGGGATAGAGCTTTCTCATACGTAGCACCTAAACTCTGGAATAGCCTTCCCGATACTATTCGAGGGTCAGACACACTCTCCCTATTTAAATCTAGAATAAATACACATCTTTTCAGCCAAGCATTCACTTAATACATAGTTAATGAACAGCAGCTACGCTAATTATTCTCTTTCTGCCCTCGCCTCGGGATGCCCATCCCGAGGTAGGGAGAGATTCCGCCAGGCCCAGATGAACGTCATATGCCCATCCCCAACTAGAGATTACGCCAGCTACATCGGAAAATCCCGTGCCATCCTCCTGCGAGAGCCTGACCATCCCAGCTCCATCCAAGGCAATTCCATCACCACCCAAGAGAAAAGCGACCATCTGACCGGCCCAGCTCAGACAATTCCATCCCCAACCAAGAGCAAAGACGGACTACTTGTCACATTAATGCTACATTTACAATACTTGGTATTTAATGCTAAACTTACATCACATGACAGCAGTTTGAAGTTATAGCTGCACTCAGTGACTTTGATTGGAGGTTGCTGGGTGGGTGTTTGTGGGGAGTGCGGGGGTTTGTTGGTTGTGGTTTGGGGCGTTTCATTTGTTGGGACTGTGTGGGTCTGGTCTGGTTTGGTCTTGTTTTGTGGTCGATGTCGGACAACAGAGGAATAAAGTTAATTATGCCATTACTATTTTTCCCTGGTTGTTCCTCTGTTGTCTGTTGTTGATCGCGGAATGAGACTGGGTTGGACCTGCACGGTTTCGGCGGGTGGGGCTTCCTGGGTTGCGGCTCGTGGGCTCTCCGTGTTCTTCGTTGACGTTTGCTCGGTGGCTTTGGTCAGGTTCACTGAGTGCAGCTATGACACGTCAGAGGAGATCTGGCCCTCCCGGCTGAGCCTGGCTTCTCCCAAGGTTTTTTTTTCTCCATTTATTCATCATTGGAGTTTGGGTTCCTCGCCACAGCAGTGCAGTGTTGGCTTGCTCACCGGGAGACTGCATTTATTTATTCATTTATTTATTAGATATTATTTATTATACTGATCTTGCTTGGTCTATAAACACCATGCACTGTGCTGTGTTTTACATTTCTGTGTTTTTCTTATTTGCTCCTGTAAAGCTGCTTTGGAACAATGCACATTGTGAAAAGCGCTGTATAAATAAAATAAAATTGAATTGAATTATGATGTTATAAATTAATGAGAGTAAAATAAAGAGTTGTAATGTCAAGACAAATGCTAAAATGACTTTTCACAGCTATTAAACTAGAGTTTAATAAAATGCAACAATTTAATCTGTCTGTTTATTTAATGCACACGTCTGATATGTGCGTGCGCTTCTACAGCACACATGTTCTCTGCCCTATTTCTAACCATTTCCATTGAATCTTACAGTTTACATTATTCTCTCTGTAGGTGCAGCAGTACTATTTTAATATGCCAGTGGAGATGCATGTTATCCTACCTTAACAAATATATCATTTCCGCACATTTTGGTATTAATGCAAATTGTTCTGGTATATTGTAATTTTAGGTCCTGATAACAATATTTAAAATGACAATATGCCTTCATTAAATATACTTCAATTAAATAATTGACAGCTTCTGACAATCCAACATAGTGTAACAGAACACTACGGTAGACAGACAGTGAGTAACTTCAACAGTGTTTATTCACACAGCACATCACATAAAGGTACTGTAAGTTTAGATGTTAATTCTGATTAGTAGTAATGACTGGATAACAATTCTGTCTCTGGTCGCAGGAGATCGTGGATGCCGGGCTGATAATCCATGGACTGGTGCAGGATGTGGAGGATCTTCGAGAACAACTTGGAGACTTGGAAATCACACACTTGGAGAGGAGAGCTCTTCGCGGGAAACACAGGTAAGTAACTTAATGAGTTACACACGGGGATTGAGTCTGTATCATGTATGAGACCAGACAGTGAGTGAGCGTGGAGAGAGTTCTTTTATAATGGGGCTGATGAGTACTGGGATGAGGTGCAGGTGATTAGTATTCAGGTGACGGAGCTTGTGGTGGTGTTGTAGTGAGGAAGCCTGGCGTCTCTGTGACACATAGCATTTAAATTTAGTTTTATCAGTGTGCATTGCATAGAGAAAAACGTATATATATCATGTATCTTAATATCATATACTACTATTCTTATTATTCTTATTACTGTATATATTTTTTATTATGATGCATTTTTAAAATTATGTAAAGCTGCTTTGCAACAATGAAAATTGTGAATAGCGCTGTATAAATAAAATTGAATTGAATAAAATTGAATTGCTCACACAACTTAAACATTAATGGTCATTTGGTTTTACCGCACTGCCTGACTTATTACTTTAGCGGTTTATTTATCTTCTTTCTTTCCTTATACTTTATATGTGTAAGGGTAAACATAGATTTTGGGAATTTTCAATCGATTTGGCGCGTTTAAATGAATGGACCCTGACGTTTGAATCTGTTAAAAGGTACACTACACAGGGAGAGAGACGTCTGGATCCATATGCATGGCTTTATTCAGAAACATGTAATGTATACATATATACTTATACATGCAAGGGTCAGAGAGCTGAACACAGGTCAATATAGGCAAGGCAAGAGAGTATCCAAGAACAGGCAAAATCAGGCAACAGCGAACATAATCCAGAGGGGAAAAACGATAGGGTAATCCAATAAAACAGGCAATAGTCCAGGGCAAACAAAGAACAGGCAAAATGAGACATCTAGGCGTGATGAGACAAACTAGGCAAGAATTGACTAAACTAGGTAACTAGACCAAGGCTCCGTAAAGATGCTATCGACTACTGTGATAAATGCACACATAGAAGACTCGGCCCTGAGGAACTGGAAGTGTGAGGTTATATAGCGTATATGTAATTAGTAGCAGCTCTAGGTGTAATCAGTGCAATGGGTTCTGGGAAGTGAAGTCCGGGGTGTGGTGTGACAGTCTGGGGTGTCAGAGTCATTGTGGGCGAATGGTAACCTCTGGTGGTGATCGGACTGAACAGCAGGGTGCAGGGCTTCCAGACGCTCCTCCTACAATTACGTGGACCAGGAGGGAGGTGGACCAGGGGCGGAACAGGCTGAGGCAGAGCCGGCAGGGCAGAAGGCCTCCACAACAGAGCAGCAGGAGCTGAAGACTACCATGGTGGAGCAGAGAACCACCAGAGCAGGACAGAAACCCCTGGCTGAGACTGGGACCTATGGAAAGAGTAAGACACACTAGACAGACAGAGCATTTATGGCTCCAAGGGCCGAAGTGGGGAGCACAGTGAGTCCAACAGGAGTTTGTTGGGCCAAGAAAAACTGAACACGCAGATTGTCCACAATCAGATTCAGCAATTGAACTTAGACAGACAGACCTCTCATGAATAGGCTCACTGACTGAAATTGACATGTCAGGCAGATTAAAATTGGACTCAACAATAGAACTTAGACTGATAGACCTCTCCTGAATGGGCTCACTGACTGAAATGGGAAACATACATGACTCGACATCAAATATACAAAAAGGAAGTTCACTAAGAGCCTCTTTGGCTGGTCCGGACAAGCTCGTAATCGGCCTCCATGGCCGGTTCAGGACAGGACAGGACGAAGGTTCATAAACAGCCTCTGAAACTAGAAACAGGTTCGTAATTGGCCTCCAAGGCCGGTTCAGGACAGGACAAGAGTTCATTGTGCGCCACCACCTCACCAAGAGCCGAAGTGAACGCGCCCACTCCGAGACATTCTACAGACGAAGCTGAACAGCAGGGTGCAAATCTGTGACAGATTCGAAGAAGCTTTTGATTGTTGTATCTAAGAAACGGACATCCCACTCTTTGTCTTTGGTTATTTCTGTTATTTACTTCAGTATCTAAATAAAATGTCTGATGCTGATGTACAGTGCAGCTTTATACAGTGTTTTATGTATAATTGAATAGAAAATTACTCCAATTATGGATAAAATTTTATCCTTAAAGACAAATTTAATCACAAATTAATTTAAACCTCCAGTGAGGGTTGATGTGTTTAAATTTAACTAGAAAAACAATGTTGACAAAATGCCTGTTTGGTCATTGGGACAACCTCGTCACTTCCCAGAAATATTATTTGGTACGTGGTTGCGACCAATATGATCCAGCCCAGGTCCATCTTAAGAGGTAATCACCATATCCTAACAACATACATTGTAATGTCATCAGGACGAACATGGGAATTACAAAGTTACGTCACTGGAACGTTATTTGGGACATCGCTGGAACAAATACGGTCAGGTCCAGATACGTCCTTACAACTATGGATGGGCACAAGTACCCGAGTACTCGAATGTGACAGGGACGATTGATCATGAAAACTATGATAATTTGGGTCTAAAATGTATTTTTACTAAAATTGATTTCTTTCTGATTGGTTATGCTGCCATTACAGGTGGTGCCCTGAGATTTCATGGGTTGTGTTGAGAGTTTGCAGTACAGAGTAAAGACCAGAGCACAGAAGGAGGGGACAGAGCTGGTGGAGGAGAAGCCCAGGGTGGAGACGGAGAGCAGGAGACGGAGAGGCACAGAGACAGGGTGATGCAGAGGATCCGGAGGGCCAAGGCGGAGCTGGCGGTTCAGGCGACCGAGGCAGAGGTGGGGATCCGAAAGACTGCCACGGAGCCGGAGCTACATTTGAGGTAGGGAGGAGCCAGAGGGACTAGGCATAATCAGAGGTGTGTAGTCCCGTGGAGGAGGCAGGCGGATGACTAACCAAGGTCGTTTGTGTTTATTGACATGTTGTTGGTGTGATATTACTCTGTACTAGGGATGTAACGATTCACCGTGAGCCGGTTGAAAATCGGTTATAATGAGTGACGATTCAAATCGGTTGAGGTGTGAACTGAATCGCAATACATTTTTTGAACAGCAGGGGCCGCTATTTTCACTGCAAATCTAAACGTGGACATGCTGATATTTCTTAAATGCAAAAAAATCCAAGAAAAGCTCAGACAGTATTAGTTTGTTTATATTAAAGAGACTTTTTCTATTATTAATTTGTTATAAAATTGCAGTTTAGTTTTGTTATTTGAAATAAAACATAATTTTATTATACAAAGAAACGTGAAGCATTTAAGAAATAATGCAAGGGAAGTTGTTTATTTCTAATTTGTTTCAACTCATTTTGTAAAAATAAATCGTGAATAAATCGCATCGTGAGATCAGAATCGTGACTCGCATCGCATCGTGAGCTGAGTGAATCGTTACATC
The DNA here is from genome assembly GCF_024868665.1 of Triplophysa rosa. Taxonomy (NCBI): domain Eukaryota; kingdom Metazoa; phylum Chordata; class Actinopteri; order Cypriniformes; family Nemacheilidae; genus Triplophysa; species Triplophysa rosa. Next base: position 6,819,309 of record NC_079897.1, read on the forward strand.
CCTACTCTGTACATACAGTTTGTTGTGACTTGTGTATGTGTGTGTCAGAGTTGCTCTAAATACAGATAAAACTAGACAAAAATGTGCTATTTTAAAATGCAATAAGAACTCTCTCGGGCCCCCCAATGTTATCCAATGGGATAATATGGTTTTGGCGCATGCAGATGAACTGCAACTCATAAATTCCAATTATCTTTAACTAATGTGGTTAATATTTTGCATTATAATGTTAGAGGAGAACTGGCACTTCTGGTTTGAGTATGGTTTCGCCCAAGGTTTTTTTCTTCACATTACTGGAGTTTTGGTTCCACAAGGCGTTTAAGGCAGGTCTGGGTGAGTATTCGCTTTTAGATACAATGCATCTTTTGTTCCAACACTAAAATTTTTGCAATTTTACGTGTCTAATACATGCATGGGCAACTTATAACACACCAAAGACACAGAAAAACACGTATTCGCGCCATATGACCCCTTTAAATGAGAGAGTGAAAAAGAAAGAGCATGGTGGGCACTTAATAATACCATAAGAATTCCAAAGTAAATTTTTGTCACGAGGTGGCTACTTTGAAAATGGTAAACTAGAAAATAGCATTAGCTTTTATACACTTGTATTTGTGATCAACATCCTGCAGTGTTTCACATTTTAATTTGAAATAAAACAGATCTTTTGGTAGTTAAAGGAATTAAATCATGTTTTTTCTCAAGACAGTTCTTTAAATATACATCAGGAGTTTAAAATCATTGAGTATCCCTAATTATTTTAAGGTCAATATATTTATGGACGTTTACTTTAATTGTTTATCCTAATCTGTTACTGCATTTGAAAACCCATTTGGGTTTTATCGGTTCGTCAGTAGGTTATTTCAAGACTGCTGCCTTAATTGTCCTATTCCCAAGTTCTGTAACTCCAGTCACAATCAAAATCATATTAATAATTGTATTACATATTGACATCCTTGTTTAGCATTTTTTTATGACTTACATACTTATAAAAAAAACACCTAACCCCATCCATAACCCCTCATGTTAATGTTGGCACAATAAATTGCATTGTATGTCACAAATAATACACTGTAAAACAATTCTGTAGAAATTACAGTATTACTGGCAGCAGTTTACCAGTAATTTACTGTAGATTTACATTTATGTAATTTACTGGCAACAGTTTGTTCAAAGATAAATGATCATTAAACATTAACAAGTCTTTATCCTTACAGAAAAAAAACGATAAAATATCAGCCTCATACAAAGCATTCTTTGAATTCTTTGAAAAAAGGTTTATGTGGATTTCTGGTTCCCAGAATGCTTTGCATGAGGCTGTTATTTTATCGTTTTTTTCTGTAAAGATAAAGACTTGTTAATGTTTAATATTAATTTATCTTTGAACAAACTGTTGCCAATAAATGACATAAATATAAATCTACAGTAAGTTACAGGCAACTAGCTGCATAACTACAGGAAAAACGTTTACAGTGTACCAATGCTAAGTCTCCACATTTTTAATTTAGTTTGTGTTGACACAGATTGCTATCTTCTATCACTTGTCTAATATCGGAGTAAAGAAATATAATTTTTGACGGCATACAAAGGTGATTCTCCTGGAGCTTATCTGTCATAGTGTGGAAATTCCTTATCTGTCATCAGCAGTGACTTTATTCATTTTTAACAGCTTTCACCTATGTTCAGATTTATGGCTGTTTTGTCCTTGCTCAAAGCCTTGTGACTCAGCCTCAGCCAAATAGAAGAGGCGATTGAACGGAAGCCTGTTTAATGTCTCTCTCCCCAGGCCCATCAGTGGTGCACGTAGGCCAGGTTTAATCTAGCTTCAGATTGAACTACACTCAGGGGCAGCCCTAAGAGTCATGATCGATACCTCTGCTTTGATTATTGCTTAACATCATATTGAGCGGCCTGTCAGAAAGAATTCTCTCATCCTCTGTTAATTGTGTATTAAGGGTATCCTACACTAAGGCACATACCCTGCTATTATGTGATGCCTTGATAAATCTCACAAAACATGACCATTGTACTACAAATGGAAAATAAATCTTGCATAACGAAAATAACAATTACATGCATAACATTTAAAGACAATACAACAAAGACTATGGTATATTGTAAATACTTTCCAAATTAAATATTACTATTTTTTCCAAATTACAGTACCCAGCTATGTTTATGACAGTTTGAAAGATTACTTTGCGTAACAAAAAAGAGAATTGTTATTGTTACAAATGATTATCTATTGCATATATACTCATATTCAACAACTTTGACAAATATGCCAGATTCATCTCAAGCAGTTACCAATGCTGTGAGATGCATGGTATCTGAATGAAGCAACTCATTCATATCTGAAGTGACAGGACATCAAAAGTCAAACAGAGACTGCTCGTGGGTCTTGGTGCCTGTCTTGAGCTGTCCGCAGGATTTCAGGAGAATTCAGTATAGACACACAGGCTAATTTGACTGACTCCAACAAACTTTTGATTTTAAGAAGGAAAAGTTACACTATGCTTGTTTCCTAAAGAGATTTTAGCCAGGTGGTGCTACACTGAACAAAAGAAATATCAAAACGATGAATAAAACGATGCTCAATTTCATGCTAAAGAAGGGACACAGAGATTCTTGCTACTGTTAGAATGTGGCAGTATTGGACAAAAGAAGGAAACGAATAAAGAAATAAGATGAATAGCCTGTCAGAGAAAGTGGAAGCTAATAACACGGATCGCTGCAATCAAAAGTTACTGGTTTGTATTTCAGAGACAGATAAATGTTTGAACAGTCCAACCATTTGGACAAATAATTGAAACTGTGTATTTATTGAAAGTTTACTGCCACAGGGATTTCAACATACATATTGTGAAAGATGTCAATGATTGCTCATATTGTACTACGCCAAACAAGCAAGCCAATTTTTTTATAATGGATATGATCATTTTTAAAACGTTATGGATAGGGATGCACCGAAACGAAAATTCTTGGCCGAAGCCGAACATGATGTGAAACACTTGGCCGAAGGCCGAATAATACCGAACATCGAACATGTTTTTTTGCATTTCTTCTATTTATTAAGCCATTTTTTTCACTATTGCACAAACTGAATAGTCAAAATGTGCTTTTCATAATTTGTCTTGTTTTTCAATAAAATACAATACAACTTAATACAAAATTGAGCAAAACAAAGTAAATTCAAACAAAAAATTGAGCCCTCTCCCTTCATGAATAGCATTTATTAATTAGGCCGATAACTGACTGCTAAAAGAATGTAGTGTAAGTTACTCTGTACCCCTACAACAAAACAGTTCATTAAAAACTGTCATTCCACATTAGGCCGTAAACTAAAAATACGAATAAACTAAAACTGTTGGATTATTATAGGCTACATTGCAAAATGATTTGAGAAAAAAAAACATCCAATGCAAGCAATTCTGACGGATGCTGACTGACAACAATTTCAGTTCATGTCTCTCCTCCAAACTCCACCCACAAAAGCTGACTGTCTCTGTTCTCTCAGAAGGTGCACAGAACATACCTTGACAAGTTGTTTAGTACAGGGAACTGTGTGCACGCGATGACTGTATGATGTCAAACGATGTCGGGAGCGGCGGGGCTACTGTCAGACAGCCCACTTCCGTCTGAAGTAAAGTTACCGACCGGTAAAGACGCTTTCATTCGGAAATTTACTTCCGTGCGGCAAGTCCTGTGCTGTGTCTTTCTCTGACACTTTAAAACGCTCCACACACACACGCACACACACACGCACGCGCACACACACACACACACACACACACACAAACCCACACACAACACGACCACACGCACGACGCGCACACACACACACACACACACCACACACACACACACACACACACACCACACGACACGCACACGAACCAGCGACCCACACACCCAACACCACGCCAAAATGTGCGGCAGTATATGCGACGCTTCTCTTTCTCTCTCTCTCTCTCTCTCTCTCTCTCTCTCTCTCTCTCTCTCACTCTCTCTCTGCGCTGGTTGCTGCTTGATTGTATCACGAGTCATGTTCGGTAAAATTTATTCGGCCACTTCACATATTCGGCCGAACACCGAACTTGCGTTTTTTGCTATATTCGGCCGAACATTTTCTGTGGCCGAACATTCGGTGCATCCCTAGTTATGGAGATGTGTCCAAATCGATTGTTTAGATAAAATTATCACAATTTACTATATATGTGCAATGGATCTCTGCATCCATGATCTCCACCTCCTTCATCTGAAATTACAAGGACAGTATAATTATTCTCATCATTTTACTTGTGAGTCCGGTATTAAATCACTTACCTACCATAGTTTGCTCTGCATCTCCATAATAAACAAAGCCTTTTTGCTTACCGTCATCTTGTTCTGTTACAAATAGTAACTGGAGAAAAGTTGTAAACACTATAGTAAATTGTATACTACACAAACTATACTACACTATTTACTATATTAACACTACAAAATACTGTAGTGTACATTAAATGTGTTTCACAATACTTTAATACATTACAGTATACTACAGTTGACTATAGGAAATAAAAAGTAAACTACAGTATTTTTTAATGTGGATTGTTTCATGCCATTTGTATGACTGGTTATTTTTCATGTAGCCAGTTATTGTCAGGTCTCGGGTCTAGCACTGCTTGTTTTCATCTGTCTTGTCCTCTGTCTTTGTTTTGTCGAGCACTTGACAGTTGAGAGCTTGCCATATGCTCGGAGTCGAATTGCCCCCTCTAGATTTACCAGGAGGGCTTGACGCTCTGATAAACTTCTCTGTCCGCATTGAAAGTCGACTGTCTCGCCGCCGTCACTGCAGCCTATCTGGCCAGCCATGGTGTCCGTTGCCCGCTAAAAGTCCTCAGTCCGCACCCGTTCCTGCTCTCCCCGGGATCCTGTCCTCCGACGTCGAACCCATGCAATTTGGCCGCCTACTTCTCACACCACTACAGAAACAACAACGCCTGGCCCAGGGACTCTGTTTGTATTGTGGCAAGGCTGGCCACTTCGCCATCCGCTACCCACTAAAAGCCGAAGCCCACCAGTCCCGGCGAGTCCTGGTGGGTGCCATCTCCCCTTCAACCTCTCCCTCAAGCCGAACCCTCCTACCCTGCTGCCTCCAGTTCCAAGAGGCTGTTCACTCCAGTCTCGCTCTCCTCGCCTCGGAGCGGAAGGAAACTTCATCAGTACCACCACTGCCAGGGAATGGGGAATTCCGGCCATACCCCTTGACAAGCCTGTGGAGGCCTGGTCATTGGCGGGTAGTCGCCTTACTACCATTACCCACGTCACCCCTTGTGTGAGTCTCCTTCTTTCCGGCAACCACCATGAGAGAATTGTGCTGTACGTCCTCGATGGCCCTAGGAACCAATTAGTTCTGTGGCATCCTTGACTTGTGCAGCACAATCCTCACGTGGATTGGAGGTCTAACGCTCTGTTAGCCTGGAGCCCATTTTGTCATGTGTCATGTCTTGGTCTTGCCTCGTCTCCTGTAATTCGCAGGTGCAGCCCGCAGAGCTGTCCGGCGTCCCGGTAGAGTACCACGATCTCTGTACTGTGTTCAGCAAGTCCCGGGCTACCTCTCTTCCTCCGCATCGCTCCTACGACTGTGCCATTGACTTCCTCCCAGGCACTTCTCCCCCAAGGGTCGACTCTATTCCCTTTCTGCTCCTGAGAGAGAGGCCATAGACAAATATATTCAGGATTCCCTCTTGGCAGGTCTCATCCGTCACTCGTCTTCCCCTGTGGGCGTGAGATTCTTCTTCGTTGAGAAGAAGGACAGCTCCCTTCGGCCTTGTATTGATTATGAACACATTACGGTTAAGAATAGGTACCCCTACATCTCATGTCTTTTGCCTTTTTAACTTTTACAGGGAGCCCGGGTCTTCACCAAGTTAGAACTCTGCAATGCCTACCATCTCGTCCGCATTCGGGAGGGTGATGAGTGGAAGACGGCATTCAATTCACATACGGGACATTACAAGTATTTGGTTCTTCTTTTTGGTCTAACCAATGCTCCTGCCATCTTCCAGGACCTCGTCAATAGCATCCTGGGTGACATGATTAATAAGTTTGTCTTTGTACCTGGATGACATTTTAATATTTTCCCCTTCTCTCCAGGCACACACCCAGCATGTTAGATTGGTCCTCCAGTGCCTACTCGAGAATCAACTGTTCGTTAAGGCGGAGAAGTGCGAATTCCATGCCGAGTCTGTCACGTTCCTTGGTCATATTATTTCTTCTGACAGTATCATGGCGGATCCTGCCAAGATAAGATCTGTTGACAAGTGGCCTGTCCCCGACTCTCGTAAGGGCCTCCAAAGTTTTCTGGGTTTTGCCAATTTCTACCAGCGGTTCATCAGAAACTTTGGCCTCATTCCAGCGCCCCTTACAGCATTGACTTCCACTAAGGTGACGTTCAGGTGGAATCATGACGCCCAGGTTGCCTTTGACTCTTTAAAGTCCTGCCCTCCAGTTCATTGTCGAGGGCGATGCATTGGATGTCGGGGTTGGTGAAGTTCTGTCCCAACAATCCCCTGTTGATGGGAAGGTGCACCCATGCGCCTCTTACTCGCACCGCCTTAACCCTGCAGCACATATTTATGACATCGGCGACCGAGAGCTGTTAGCGGTAAGACTGGCTTTGGGTGAGTGTCGTCATTGGTTGGAGGGAGCAACGCAGCCCTTCTTGGTCTGGACGGATCACAAGAACTTGAGTACATCCGTTCGGCCAAGAGGTTGAGCTCGCGCCAGGCCCGCTGGGCACTTTTCTTCGGCCGTTTTGACTTCACCCTCTCGTACCGGCCTGGGTCCAAGAACCTGAAGCCTGATGCTCTCTCGCTTCAGTTCGAGGCCCTGGAGAGGGAGCTTTCGGCTGAGACCATCCTCCCGGGGATGGTGGTGGTCGGGGCTCTCTTTTGGGGTATCGAGCGGCGAGTGACAGAGGCCGGTCAAGGGGTGCAAGTGCCGGCAGAGTGCCCAGCGGGTAGGTTGCCGGTGCCGGCTGCGCTGCATCCTGAGGTGCTTCAGTGGGGTTATTCATCCAGGTTGGTTTGCCATCCAGGAATTCGGGAAACATTGACTGCCATCCGTCAACGCTTCTGGTGGCCGTTCCTGGCTGCCGATGTCAGACAGTTTGTGTTGGTCTGCCCCACGTGTGCTCAATACAAGCCACTCAACCGCCCTCCCGCTGGTCTGCTCCGTCCATTGCCCATCCCCTCCTGCCCCTGGTCTCATATTGCTCTTGATTTTGTTACAGGGCTCCCTCCCTCTAAAGGTAACACAGTGGTTCTCCTAGTGGTGGATCGTTTCTCCAAGGCGGTCCATTTTATCCCCCTACCAAGCTTCCCTCCTCCCGGGAGACTGCTCAACTGATGGTAGACCACGTCTTCTGTCTCCACGGCTTGCCGGTCGATGTGGTTTCTGATAGGGGTCGGGGATCGGGGCCTCTGCGAGTCTGTCTTCTGGTTTTCACCCTCAGACCAACGGGAAATGTGAGCGGGCCAACCAGGATCTTGGCAGAATGCTCCGCTGTCTGACATCATCGAAACCCAGTTCTTGGTGCTCTCAGCTCTCATGTGTAGAGTACGCACACAATTCCCTCCAGTCCTCTGCATCAGGTATGTCCCCCTTCGAATGCTCCTTGGGTTATAATCCCCCTCTGTTTCCATCACAGGAACCCGACGCTGCGGTCCCATCTGCTCTGGCCTTCGTTCAGTGCTGCCGCCACACGTGGAGGAAGGCCAGGGGGGTTCTGGCCTGAACCATGAGGCAGATCAAGGCAGCGGCCGACCGTCACCGGTCCTCTCCCCCAGTCTATGTGTGTGGTCAGCGGGTATGGCTCTCCACCAAGGACCTGCCTCTCCGAGCACCTTCTCGCAAGCTGGCGCCCAAGTTCATTGGTCCATACTGCATCACCAAGATGGTTAATCAGGTGGCTGTCAGGCTGAGACTTCCCCCCTCCCTTGGTCGAGTTCACCCTGTTTTTCATGTTTCCAGGGTCAAGCCTGTCTTCTCCTCTCCACTCCATACTGCCAGCAGTCGTCCCAACCCCCCTCCCCCTCGTCTAGTAGATGGCTCTCCTACTTACACAGTCAGGAGATTACTGGATGTTCTCTGCCGTGTCAGAGGCATTCAGTACTTAGTGGACTGGGAAGGATATTGCGCAGAGGAGCGAAGTTGGGTTCCGTCCTGGGACATTTTGGACCAATCTTTGATCATGGAATTCTACCGGCAACAAGGTGAGCCCCCTCCTCGGACGCCCGGTGGCGCCACTGGGGAGGGGGGTACTGTCAGGTCTTGGGTCTAGAACTGCTTGTTTTTGTCTGTTAGAGTTTATTCCCTGTCGGTCTCTAGCACCTTAGCTCTAGTCTTGTCTTGTCTAGTCCAGATTTATACTAATCACATTGTCTTGTCCAGGCTCCAGTGCTAAGTTCACCCTGTCCTGATATCGCTGATCCTGTTTTGACGACTATTCCCTCTGGCTTTATTCAGTGGCATTTATCCAAGGGGATTACTCCAGTCAAGTCGAGTGGTTCGTTTACTGGGGAGATACCCTTCTCAGCCGATGGGTTCTTCATCCTACAAATCATTTCAGCCTGACTGTGTGAGCTACGCTCTAGGAATTGTCTTGCTTTCTAAATGGGAAACTCCATATTTGTATCCCCCCAAATTATAACCATAGTAATAAAACCAAAATCTTGCTTAGGAATTGTAGAGGCTTTCTCAATATACTCACCTGACATGAGCTTTTCTTATGACATTATTAAAAGATACCAATGTATTTAATGACTTAATGTCTTGAGTAATCTCTTATTCACAAACTAGAAAAATAATTGAACATGTTGAACAAGCAGTTCTGTACTGGCTTTTATCATTGATTTAACTGATATTAGTCAATGAATAAATCACTCAACACATAAGGTTACCATTAAAGAACCAAATGTTTTACAAAATATAAATGTGAATAAAAGAAAGATTAGCACTTTCTTGTGTCTTCTTGAATGAGGTTTTTTTTTTCACAACACAGCACACAAATATGGGAACGTTATGTCAACTGATCCCATTTTATGTCATATATTTAAAGATTTGCTTTGCTTATAAAAGATAGAAAATAGATAAAATCTTATATTCACATTGAGAAAAGCATTCATAAGAAGTTGTTTTCCTTGTAGAAATTGTGTAGCCTTTTCATCAATAATTAAATCTAAGCGGTTCAATGATGTGCATTTTAGTAAAATATATTTATGTTTAAATTATTCATTTTACATTGGATGTAATTTATATGTTCTTGTGAACACAGAGTGAACACAAGTCTGCAATTAGGACATGTGTTGAAAACTTGCCTATTGCTAGACACTTTTATGATTACAATCAGGATAATAAAGATATATTGTACATCGAAAAAGTAACAAATTCTAGAAGGGGTGGAAATGTGGAAAAAAAAGTTTATAAAAAAATGCTTAATGGATATATCAACACATTCTCACTCCAACACATTCTCACTATTTACGCTCGGTCAGCGTCCTTCGGCGTCACTTTTGAACGCGCAGGGTACCCCTTTGGCGTCGTTTTTCAACGTGAAGGGCATGCAAATTTTACCGTCATTATGAAAATGTATATCGAATATAATTTGCAATGATGATGTTTCGGGGTTTTAATTTAAATTTAATGTACAGGATAATTGTTTTTACATGACGCTATTCAGACAGTTTCACAGTTTGAGCAAGTAATGTTACAGTTTATTTATCGTAATATAAAACACATAATACAAGCAGTCACAATGTCGTTCAAAAATACAGATATTCCAAGGGTACCAACGCGAAACGATTGAATTGTATGAGGAACAGATGCGAAAGCGATCACCGTCCGCTGTAATCTCAAATCCAGCGAAGAACGACGTTCAAATATTGCCGCCAGAGGAAGTTGCGTCACATTCGATGCCATTGGCTCTCCCATGTCTCGTGACCGATGGCGTCATTTCGTTGGCTTTGAACGTGAAACGGTATTGGCTCCCGCGACCGACTGCATCTAGCTGTTCCGGTTTATCTTTTGAATGGGAGCCGACTTCATGCATTCAGGGACACACACGGCATCTTTATATAAAGTTATCGTACGGTTTTGGAGCAATAAGGTCTGCGAAACGAGCTGTTTGTTATATTTTGTAATGCGTTTGGTCAGTTTGTGCAATAAATACCCGTGACTGTACTTTTATTCGCGTGCTGTGTTTTATATGGCTAAGAAGTGGTTAGGGTTAGGTTTAGGGTGAGGTTGGGGTTAGGTGCTACAAAATATTAAAACCATAAATAATTATGAAATAAGAATTAATTGAATTGCTAAGAATTGCACGAATCTCGGTCTGGAGCATTTAGCAAACAGCAACGCAATTCCCTGTTTGTTGAAAAACGACGCCAAAGGGGTACCCTGCGCTTTCAAAAGTGACGCCGTGGGGCGCTGACCGAGCGTAAATATGTGACGAGTCGGGAGTGAGAACGGGTTGGATATACACTTAAAACGTATGTTCCCTTTGGGTCTCATAGGAGTAGTTCACCTTCAAAATTAAAATTTTGTCATCATTTACTCACCCTTTTGTAATTTCAAAACCTTTATGTCTTTCTTTCTTCTCCAGAACACAAAAGAAGATATTTTGAAAAATGTTGGTAACAGAACAGCACAGCCCCCCCATTCACTTGCATTGGTTACAATAGACAAATATGGTCCGTTCCATTTACGTCTTCAGGATGTAATCACCATGTCCCAGCAATATCCGATGTTACGTCATCACGACGAATATGGGAATCACAAAATTACTTATTAAGTCGTGGCAACAAATATGGTCCGGTCCAGGTACGTTTTCTTCACCTAACTGTTAGCTGGGAAATTTATGGCCAATGGGCACTATTTTCACGATCTAAGCGCATGGTTTAAAGTGCACGGCGCAGGTCCACTCAGGGTGTGTCCGAATCCACTTTTGCTAATTTAACGACGGGAAAACGGTTGATGTGCCCGGGCGCATTGTCTAAAAGGCACATTGCAAGACCCTATGTAGAAAAAAAGAGCATATAATTAGATAGATGGATGAATGATGGGAAAAGCCTTAAAGCCTCAACTAAAGGTATTTTACTGCTTTGCAAGTACTGCTGTTTCCATAAGGGAATGCAAACCTTGATACTTTGATTGTTAAACGAAAGGCTTATTGTGGTAATACACTTTAAAGACCAAAGACTCTTGTGTATTCTAACTGTGATATCATGATGACCTTGAAGACCAAGGCGCCTGAAGGTTGTAGTCCTGCCGAAGGCCAGAAGCAGCTGCAGGTGAATTATAACGAGGATTTTTTTATAATTCACAGGCTGCCAACCATTCATCCTCTTCAATGATTCTCACAGGATTCTCACAAGGTCTCCTTTCTGCACATAGAATGACAGTAAGCTTTTGTACCAATTCCAATATGCTGAAAAAATATCATACTTACATTTACATTACATTCAATTTTAGTCATTTAGCAGATGCTTTTACCCAAAGTGACTTACAGAGAGTTCAGGAAGCAATAAAGCGATATGTCATACAGGGACAATAATACAATAAGTGCTAATACAGTTATAGTTTCCACAAAAGCCAGAACAATACCTGTTGAGAGAAAGAGAGAGAGAGTTAGTGATTTTTTTCTTTTTTTTTACTTGAATTGATAGGGCATATGTTGGTCCTCGTTCAAATTTATATGATGCATCAAAGTATGTGTCAGTTCAACACATTTAAGACAAATGTTTATTTTTTTGTAACAATTGCGTAATGAACATCCTGAAATGACAGAAAAAAACATTGGCTTTGCTCTATGGGTGATAGGGCCTTCTTCTCTTATGCCTCTTATGCATTGCTTGATATGATGGTTTTATTTTCATTTGATGTTGATTACATGCATTAATTGATGTGTTTATTTCTAGTGGGCTTCGAGAAAGTCACTTTTCAACTTACTTATGTCATGGTTCTGCTTCTTTTAGTCTTGGATTTCCTGGTCCTGAGGCAGAGCCATGACAAAGTCTTTGGTTATGTGTGGAGAGAAACATATTATTGTCCTGTTGACAATAATACGCGTTCTCTCCAGTGTCTTGTCATTGGCCCCGCCCTCTCGTTTCCTGTATTGTTTCCCGGCCGTGTCTTATGTTTCTCACCTGCCCCTCGTTATCTTCCTTTGTTTGTCACCCTATTTAATGCCCTTGTATTTGCTGTCCTGTGCTGGTTCGTTTTGTTTCTTCGTGAAACTTGACAACTTACTTATGCCTACTACCCCTTCTGGGATATAGGCCGCCGACAAGGGATCCCCAAGAGTCTCTGTCCTGGGCTCTCTTCTCTAGATGGTTCCAGGTCATATTCATGATATTTATATCTGCCTCCAGTTCTCGGCGCCATGTGTTTCCCGGTCTGCCTCTTTTTTTCTTGCCCTGCGGGTTCCATGTTAGGGCTTGCCTAGTCATGGTATTTGCTGGCTTACGTAAGGTGTGCCCTATCCATTTCCAACACCGTTTCTTGATTTCGTCCTCTACCGGCAGCTGGTTTGTTTTCCGCCAGAGTTCGCTATTACTTATGGTTTCTGGCAAACGGATATGTAGGATCTTGCGTAGGCAGTTATTGATGAAATCCCGTATTTTCTTGGTGATGGCGGCAGTAGTTCTCCAGGTTTCGGCTCCGTACAAAATAACTGCCTTGAGGTTAGTATTGAAGATCCTGACTTTAGTTTTAGTTGACAGTTCCTTGGATCTCCAGATGTTCTGCAATTGTATAAATGCTGTCCATGCTTTTCCTATCCGTGCCCTGACGTCTACATCTGAGACCCCTTTTTTTATCGATGATGCTACCCAGGTAAATTAAGGCATCCACATCCTCCATAGCTTCTCCGTCAAGCATGATTGAGTTAGTGCTGGCTGTGTTAATCTTGAGGATCTTACTCTTGCCCTTATGGATGTTAAGGCCTATTTGTGCAGAGGCAGTTGCTACACTGGTCATCATCTCCTGCATCTGCTGATGGGTGTGTGATAGTAGTGCCAAGTCATCTGCAAAGTCAAGGTCAGTTAGCCAAGGTGTCCAATGGATTCTGTGCCTACTCTTGAGCTATGGAGGTCTTCATCGTCCAGTCGATCGCCAGCAGAAAGAGAAATGGCGAGAGTAGACATCCTTGTCTGACACCGGTCCTCACTTGGAATGCCTCAAGTGAGTTGCCCTCCATGAACCACTTTGCAATTTAGCCCCTCGTATGAGTTCTTAATACTGGTAACGATTTTATCAGGTATCCCATAGTGCCAGAGCAACTTCCACACAATCTCTCTATACACGCTGTCAAATGCTTTCTCATAGTCCAGGAAGTTAATGTGCAGGGTTGAGTTACACTCTAATGACTGCTCAACTATGATTTGCATCGTCGCAATCTGATCAGTACAAAATCGATCTTTGTGAAAGCCAGCCTGTTGGTCTCTAAATTGAGCGTCGACAGGATCTTTCATTCTGTTCAGCAGAACCCTGTTAAATACTTTCCCCGGCACTGATAACAGCGTGATCCCTCTATGATTCGTACATTTACTGATGTCTTCTTTCTTCCATTTCTATTCGGCTGGTATTAGTTACTTCCCTGCTAGTTTCTTAGTGATATCGTAAAGTCCTTTCACGCTCCTCTTTTCGCTCTCACATCTTGCATTTACATTCTAAATTTCTTACTAATGCAGATATCGTTGATCTGGTTCTTTGTCGTGTGATGTGGAGAAACCCATATGGCTTTGTGGATGTCTTTGTGGGTGTCATGGCTCTGCTTCCTTAGTCATGTTTTTCTTGGTCATGTAGCGGAGCCATGACAAGGTCTTTGGTTATGTGTGGAGAGAAACATATTATTGTCCGTTTGACAATAATATACGTTCTCTCCAGTGTCTTGTCATTGGCCCCATTCCTCTTGTTTCCTCGTTATCTTTCCCTGAGTGTTTAATGTCCCACACCTGCCCCATGTCGTTATCCCTCGTTTGTCTTCCCTATTTAAACCCTCATGTTTCTTTGTCCTGTGCTCGGTCATTGTGTTTGGTGCGTTGTGTACTGTGGTCTCGCGTGTTCTTACTGGTGTTGCTACCCATGGTCCTGTTCCTTGTCCTGTTCGTGTTTTGTGAGTTTTGTTCATTGTATTATTTAAGACGTTTGGTCGTGTCTTTTAGTTTAGTTTTACTGTTCTTGTTTTCATTTTGCCCCCTCGTGGGAAGTCTTTTGTTTCTGTTTGTTTCTTAGTTTAGTTCCTGTTTGATACCCCCTCGTGGGTTTTTCCTTTGTTTTGTTCATTTAATAAAATGTATCTGTTAACCCCTTCACTGCCTGCCTGCTATTGGGTTCTTTCTGCCAGTTCGTGACAGTGGGGGAACACGCTACGACCGATAATCAAGTTGTTCAACACGCACAGATCTGCCAGCCTCTCACTGTTCTCTTTCCTATCTCCTATCCCATGCCGCCCCATGACACCTTCGTACCCGTAGTTATACATTCCAATTTTGCCATTTAGGTCCCCCATCAAGATGGTGGGGTCTTTCTCAGGATACTTCTCCACAACATTAACATATACATTTAAGCATTTAGCAGACGCTTTTATGTCAGGATCGGGAGTGAGACACAAAGATACACGGACAGAGGACCCAAGTGCAGACGGTAGGTAAGGGATTTTAAACAAGACTTTTAATAAAATAATAATACAAAACAAAGACCCACGATGGGGAACATAACAAAACATGGAAACAGGAACAAGGACTAACTAGACTAAGATACTAACAACACTTGACATTAACCACAATAAACTAGACTGACTACAGCACAGGAACTCACCACAATGACACAACCACAACAATGATCCTGCACAAGACAGAGGACACAGGGGCATTAAATAAGGGGACAAATCAAGAGGGAACAGGTGTGGGGCATGAAACCAATAACAAGCAATTAAGGAGACGAAAGGGCGGGAACAGAGATTCGACACCGGAGAGTGGAAGGCCAACAGGGCCAAAACGCCTCTCTCCACATAAAACAAGAGGTTCTGTCATGATTCTGCCACTAGGTCAAGAAAAGCAAGACAAAATGGGGCAGAACCATTTCACTTTTATCCAAACGACTTAAAAATGAGGTAAACAATGGAAGCAATTGGAACAACATAAAGATAACAAAAAGCATAAGTGCAATAAAACTGGTCTAACAAAGCCAACCACAGTATACAGAGCTGTACATTATATTTTTTATTTTTTCATATAGAAAGATTAAAAAAGAGATAGAAGTCAGAACTGATCGGTCAGGTGCTGATGGAAGAGATGTGTTTCCAGACAATTCTTAACTCTTTCCCCACCGTTACCTGCCAAAATCAACGGTTACCTGCCAAAGAAAGTTATTATGGCAATCGATTTTGTGCTGTTGTACAGCAGGTGGAGCTGTTACACACATTTGGAAAAAGTATAGAATCTCTGAACCTAGAACGTATATATTTTATCTGTTTTTAATCATTGTTCTGAGTTTAATTTTTTTTATCTCAGCTGCTTAATCAAAGTAATGCATTTTTGAAGGCACCTACCCACATCTAAGGGGTGATAAAAAAAGAAAAAATGAAGAAAGAAGAATATGGTTTGTTTTGTTTAAAAGCAGAGACTCTGTTCTTTCATGTGATATATTGTTTGTCCATATATTCTTTACATAAAATGTACTGTGAGCCATCAAAGTTGAGTGAAAATGATAAAAAACGCTGGCTGGCAACTATTTTTTGAAAAGGCTGGCGGGGAAAGAGTTAAAGGTACATAAGTCTGCATTAGGGAATGAAGATAAGGGGGTGTCGAACCAATGATGTTCTTGTAGGCCAGTGGCAGAGTCTTGAATTTGATGCAAGCACCTATAGGGAGCCAATGTAACTTAATGAAGAGTGGAGTGAGGTGTACTCTCTTTGGTTCATTGAAGACCACTCTTGCCGCTGCATTCTGGATCATCTATAGACTGTAGTCTATCCTAGAACTGATCCTTGTTGACTTCATCATTGTCATTGGTGGGTGCCTAACCTTGAATGACGTTCATCGTGGTCTTTTTCCTCTTGGTATGGAAGGATGCTGTAATGATTCTGGGTCCATGTGCTTCCCATCCTATGAGCGCTCTCTATGCTTCTTACGAGAGCATCAGTGCAACTCCTTGTGTCTGAGGGGCGTTGTCCTCTTCATGCCCAGAGTACAGTAGCATCTCTCCTGAGGCTAGTCGTTTCTGTCCAGATTGCGTCCATCTAGTCTCACTAACTCCTAGCAGGGCAAGGTTGTATTTCTTCATCTACACTGCTACCTCGAATGTCTTCCCTGTCTCCCACATGGTTCTTACGTTCCATCTTCCAGAGTCTTCCGGCTTTCACTGCAGGGCGTCATTCAATTCAATTTTATTTATATAGCGCTTTTCACAATGTGCATTGTTCCAAAGCGGATTTACAGGAGAAAATAAGAAAAACTGAAAAACACAAAAAAGGTGAAACACTGCACAGTGCATGGTGTTTATATAACAAGCAAGATTATTCTAGTAAATAATATGTAATAAATGCAGTCTCCCGGTGGTTTATTTAGCATATTTTGCATTAAGTGAATGCTCGTCATAATCCTTGTTGGGGACCCATCACTTTCCAGGGCTGAGTTTACTCGTTGATTCATTGTTGGCGTTTCTGTAGCAAGGTACGTTTTACAGAGTGGGGTTGCTAACCAAGCCAACCCTCCTCCTTTACCCGTGCTTGGGACTGGCAGGACCCCTTCATAGGGTTCCGGGTGGAGTTTCACTTTTCAAAGCGCTTTATAATTATACAGTATTTTTATACCAAAATGTAACTGCAATTGACACCTTTATCCGTAATGAGCATACACCATTGAGTTTTGAGCACACATCCCTTATTGCGTGTGCGTGTGTGTGTGTGTGATAATTGAGATTCAGCATTTCTTATTGAAGCTCTAACTGTTTAATAAATTGCATTGCAGTCCATCCATCTCCACTGCTAATCTTTGCAAGTTCACATATGAAGACTTTTAATTGACATTAACTGTGGTTCAGTGGTTTCTTTGCTGTTGTCTTGCACTAGTCATGTCGGGTGGCATTTCAAAAGCCTTGAGCGTGAAGTGCTGGAAGAATGTTGAACTTCTAAAACACCAACAGGCTTTTAGCAGTGTGGAACAAGCAGATGAAGAACCTTGAAGGAGAAAGTTTGCTTACAAGAACTTAACTGTTAATGTTGTTCTACTCCAAAAAAAAAGATGTTTTATTGTATCTTACCTTTTGAGGCAAACTGAAAAGCATTTGGTTACCATCATCCAGCCATCACAGGAGGCCACTTAGAACAACACGTGCCAGAACCAGGCTATCTGTTGAAATGGTAGTTTCAAGACTGTGAATTGTTCTTGATGTCAGGAGTAGAATGACAATCCACCTTTGTTTTTCTGTGTGAAACACCACAGTCTAGTGCACACTGTTCATAAAAAACTTGTAAATTCACTTTCAAACACTCCTAAAATGTTATGGTACAAACAACGTACGCATGAACACGCATACACATGAATATGTTGCGATTTTACGTCCATCTGTAACAGGTAAACTAACTTCCTGGCCGAAAGGACAATTGTTGTTGCAACTTATACACCACTATGGAGTGCCTGGCAGTTGTCCTTTAATTTTTATCTACTGGCAAACATAAACGGTTGTGTTCTCACAGAAACCCAGTAACCCACAATGATGTTTGAAAAGGCCGTTTAGAGTGTCCTTCCTGCCCGCTGTCCACTACCGATCAAAGCACAATGCAACCACAGCAGAATTGTCTGATCATTCCAGGCAAATGTGACAAGTGAAGTCATCTGCTGGCAGGGCAAACAACTTTGCAGGAAGAGAAAGGTTTCCAGCTGGATTTGCAGAAGTGTGTGCTCTTAATGATGAAGGATACACTGAGAGGTTTGAACTAGGGCTGAATGCACCTCTGTACAAAAGAGCCACTAACAATGACACATAAAACAAAGTTCAGCCTGTGAAATGGGCTACATGAAAGTGACTTATTATGCAAGAACTGTACTAATGAGCAATACTATAGAATACATTTATCCTGTATGAACTGAATAGGGAACATTGCACTAAATGTATCCATGTCTTACCGTTTGCTTGATGTGACACTGCAGTGCTTACATACTGCTCACAGCCCAAAAATTGTGCTTCTATTTATATGTGTGTAAAACAGAAGTTATTTTGCATTTCATCACTAATGGAGATTTAATTCAATAACTGTTCAGTTGTAATAATGTGTAATGTACACACTTCTTTTCAAGTGGGAACAGCTTTAAGATACTCAGATTACAAACAGTATGCTAAAATAATCATACACCATAATAAATGTATATCTTAAACCTGATGAAAATGTCCCTTACTGTCACAATCGTGCGAGGCGGAAGAACCCAGATGCAGGCAGGCAGAGATGAAGGGGTTAACAGGATACTTTATTTAACAAGACACGCAAAACATCAAAACCAAAAAACCCACGACGGGGTATAACAAAACAAACAGGATACTAAACAAGACGTAGACTGACTCACAATAAGCTAAGCAAAAATATTACTAGACAAACTAAACTAACACTTACTAAACGTGACAAGACAATCCAAACGGGAGCAAGGGGAAGACAGAAACGCACAGGAGACATCCAACGACGAATGCCACGAAAGGCACCATGTACAATGCACGAGCAACAAGACAATGAAACATGAGGGTATATAAAGGCAAGACAAACGAGGGATAACGAGCTAGGGCAGGTGGGAAACATTAGACATGGACGGGAAACAATACAGGAAACGAGAGGGGCCACTGACGAGACACGAGAAAACACATGAGAAGTAAAAAACAAACATCTCATGGCTTTCTCACATAAAACCTAAGGGCTCAGTCCCGATCCTGCCACATGACTAGAAATACAGAACCAAGAATGCAGGACCGTGACAGAGCCCCCCCTTAATGAACACCCCCAGGTGTTCACCAAGGGGTTTACAAACAAGACATGACAGACTGGGACAAAGACAGGAACCAAATACACATAGACAACATAACCAAGGGCAATACAGGAAATACAATTAATGGGTTGGGGTGGGACAACAAAAATAATAAACATGGGAGGGGGGGTGGGGACAGACAAGGGTTCATATGGGGCAGTCTAAAGGGGTTGGGACGGGAAGGGACAGTCTCTGGGGGAATAGTCCTAGTCCCCGGCTGCGCTCGAGGGCGTGAAGTCCTGGGGGACTTAGGGGAGGAAGTCCTGGGGGGAACTGCCGACTGGAATGTCGGCGGGACAAGGCTGGGCGCTGGCTGGAACACCGGCCGCACAGGGCTGGGGACCGGCTGGAAGGCCGGCTGCTGCACCGGCTGGAAGGCCAGCTGATGCACCGGCTGGAAGGCCGGCTGGACAGGGCTTGACGCCGGCTGGAAGGCCGGCTGGACAGGGCTTGACGCCGGCTGGAAGGTCGGCTGCTGCACCAGCTGGGACGCCGGCTGGATCACCGGACTGGACGCCGGCTGCATCACCGGACTGGACGCCGGCTGCATCACCGGACTGGACGCCGGCTGCATCACCGGACTGGACGCCGGCTGCATCACCGGACTGGACGCCGGCTGCATCACCGGACTGGACGCCGGCTGCATCACCGGACTGGACGCCGGCTGCATCACCAGACTGGATGCCGGCTGCATCACCAGACTGGACGCCGGCTGGATCACCGGACTGGACGTCGGCTGCATCACCGGAGTGTACGCTCCTCCTCGACGCTTCTCCCTCCTTCTCTGCACCACTGGGACCGTAGCCAACTTAGGCGGAATCGTGGGGACCGGAGGGAGTTCTGCGTCGGTGGAGACCGCAGACGTCATCCCCGGGTCACACCTCCCCCACTCGCCACAGGCGCCGCCAGGAGAACCGGGGACCATGGAGCTCAAGCCGGAGGGTACTGAGTCCCCCCGGGCAGCGGCAGCCAGGACGAGGCCCTCCGGAGCAGTCGACCTTGGAACCTTCCCGGTTGGCCACGAACCTGACCATTTGCGTGAACCCAAGGGGAGCCAGCAGCCTCTTCTCCGACGGGGCGAGGCGCTGAGTGAGGCAGCAGTTGAAGATCGCCTTCAACTCCGCCTCGCCAAACTCAGACGACCTCGCCACCATTGAGAATGCCCCGGCGAACTCCCGGTTCCCGTAACTCCGCTGACGGAACCCCAGCAGCAAGTGAGCTTGGGCGGCCCGTGAGGACGACGCGGTGCCGTCCTTTGCAGCTGCCTGCTGGGTTCTGGCTGGCTCGTGTATTCTGTCCCAATCGTGGGAGGCGGAAGAACCCAGATGCAGGCAGGCAGAGATGAAGGGGTTAACAGGATACTTTATTTAACAAAAAGACACGCAAAACATCAAAACCAAAAAACCCACAAGGGGGTATAACAAAACAAACAGGATACTAAACAGGACATAGACTGACTCACAATAAATTAAGCAAAAACATTACTAGACAAACTAAAACTTACTAAACGTGACAAGACAATCCTAACGGGGGCAAGCGGAAGACAGAAACGCACAGGAAACATCCAACGACAAAAGACACCATGTACAATGCACGAGCAACAAGACAATGAAACATGAGGGTACATAAAGGCAAGACAAACGAGGGATAACGAGCTAGGGCAGGTGGGAAACATTAGACACGAACGGGAAACAATACAGGAAACGAGAGGGGCGGGGCCACTGACGAGACACGAGAAAACACATGAGAAGTAAAAAACATAAACATCTCATGGCTTTCTCACATAAAACCTAAGGGCTCAGTCCCGATCCTGCCACATGACTAGAAATACAGAACCAAGAATGCAGGACCGTGACACTGCTTTACCAAATTTCAGTCATGCATGTGCTTATTTGAACGTGGAACAAATACCAATAGCATTTGGCATGGGGTGACCCAGTCTGTGAAAACCCACCCAAAGTATTTTTTTTGGTGATTTACTGTTTTCTACATAATGACGTAATATTTCTGTGCTCGGTGTACTCCGCTAGGGTTCACATAGGTTTCGGAAAGTTTTTTCAAGCATGAATTTCCTTTACATAACAAGTTTTCTTAGTCCCTTACAGGATAATTCTTCCAGAAAAAAAAAAAAACATTTAATAGGGTTCCTACGCAGTGTTCACTGCTCCCTACTCCCTGAGCATGGGATATCCGTTGAAGTGGACTTTGAACTGAACATGTTCACTCCCTTCGGATTGGAATCTCACTTAAGATGACGGAACGCCCTGTGAAGTCCCTTCGCAGTCCTCTTACGGCTAAATCGAATGCACATTTTGTTTGTTAGCGGAATGTCGGGTGATGAATGGTTGATATAACGCTGGATTTGAAATTAAAGTGAAAGTAATGGTTGAAATCAAAATGTTATGCTCATTATCTCAAAATTTGACTTTAAGACTTTAGCTTGTTTTTCACAGACTGGGTGACATATATTTTGGTTATTGTTTTTTATGACCTAAAAACACTTACATTATAACACAGAAGTCATATTGACTACAGTTATGGTCTTATTTGATATGTATTGAGCTTCACAGCCTGGTCGCAATCTATTTTCAATGTATAGACCCAAGATGTTTATTTTTGTTCCATCCTATGTAAGAAAGTTGTTTGGGTGTGCACCAATATTAGAGTGAGTAAATTATGCTATAAGGTTTTATTTGTCTGTTAACTATACCTTTAAGACATTTATCAAAACAATCGCCCCATCATGTTATGGTTGAGTAAAAATCTGCTTTGTAATTTCTTATTTTACTTACCAGTGGACTTGTCTACTGTTGAGTCTGTGTGTGTATGTGTTATTCTTGTCTTCACCGGAAGAACACGGGTTGAGAGTGCTTTGGCTGAACGAATGGTACTGTCTCTTCTTGTTATAGTTGTGATGTAAACAGAATAAAGCTCCAAACCACCAGTGCCATTAGATCTGACTGCTCCAATGCTCATCCCAACCCTGGGAAATTTGTTTTTCTTTGCATTAAGAACCCAGTATTATATACAGCAGGACAGTGGCTAGACACAGTTAGTCAAGATAACCCTAAATAAAGCCTAAGGTTTCATACTTTAATGTATGCAAACTTGTAAAGTCTACACGTTCTGTGCATGCACCTGGAAACGCTCCCTGTAGAAGATAATTTGTGCAAGGAGGTCAGAAGATACCCACTTTCTTACAATTTGAGTGTTCAATACACAAAAGGGGTTTTAAAACTATGGGCCGCACAGGGGAATAGAATGGGTCATTTGGCTGTTGAGGTGAATTACACAAAAACAGTTTAGTCCAATTAATGACAAATTAAAATAACAAAAATGACAAAAGTACAATTTTGTTAATGCATAACTTTACCTTTTTACCATAAGTATTTTTTATTGGATTTCTTGCCATAATTGTTTAAAGGAGAGTGAAGAGTTGATAGGAAATTACACAAAAAAATGCTGGGTTGTTTTTTTAACCCAACCGCTGGGTTGAGCCTGTTGGGTCATTTTGTTGGGTTATTTTCTCAGTGTTGGGTAGTTTTTTGTGTAACCCAATCGTTGGGTTACCGGTTGGGTCCAACTGAGTGGCAGTTCAGAGAGTAAACCCCTCCCCCTCCTCTTCCTCGACGCCTCAGACAAAGTCTACCTTCGCGGGCATTTTGAATCACCTCAGGAACAAGCGAAGACAGCTGTTATTCGGAGAAAAAAGGTATGTTTGAGAGTTTTTAATCTATAAAACTATCACTGTACATCAGAAAATGCATAAGTATGCAAAATTCGGCGGTTCACATTAGGTTTGAAAAGTACCATTTAGCTTAGTTAGCTTTGGTTAGTTAACCTTAGTCTGAATGCCCACGTTGTTATAACTTACAGCTTTTGAATAATTAAAACGTCCTTTATGGTCTACATTGTGACTTGTTTGAGTCATTTACTTCGGTAAGTGCATCTATATTAGGTCAACATGGGAGCGTTGTGTCAAAAAGCAAACATCCAGCTAATCATTTTTTTTTTTAATACTACTAGTTTTCGGTCACGGGACGTAGTTTTAACAGTCTTTTAGACGAGAATGTAGTTGTTTAGACCTTAAATATGCGATTTTTTATAAACATAGCGCCTTTTTGAGAATTAGTTAAGACGCTGTCGGAGATGTGAGCTTCAGGCTGTCAGCGGTCGTTCAGCACTCGTGGCTCCGCAGAGAGCAGCTTTATCTCGCCAGTGTTTCGGGAATATGCCGTGCCTCGTATAGTGGTTAACCGTGCGATATAATTAATTTTGGGTATATGAAACGAGCAATCATTGGTCTTATTATTCTACGTTTTCCTGAGTTAGTCGAATGAGTTTAAGTGTTGTGTTAACGTTTATAATATTTTATTTTTTAAGTCTATATTTAACTTTCTGTAACGTTACTAGAGACCTAGAGCTCACAGCCTCTGGCATTTTTCTTTTTTCCCCACTGACAGGGTGCAGAATAACAACTAATAATAATGGATAATTCTGTTCAGGAGAAAGAGGAATGGAACTTCAATGTCCTGATACCAAGCTTAAAGGTAAACTTTATTTTGGTAAAATGCAAATGTGTTTCTTTATATGTTCATTATAACCCATTGTGCTCTGGGTAGGCCAGTTTTCTTACATTCTTCTCTTCTTGTCTCTTTTCTTCTCTCTTACTCTCTTTATAGATGAACAAATTGATAAAGAAACCATCCTGCTGGACATCAACTTCCCAAAGTGCACACCACACTGTTGTCTACTAACTCCCAGGAAAAGATGGATCCTCTTCAGTAAGACTGCTCCGTGGATATGTCAGGTCAAGCAGTACTGGAACCAAAACAACTAACGCTCTTTAAACTGTTTTGTGAGTTCATATGACGAGGAAAGTTCTCGGACTACTACATTCCTTGCAAATGTCAACCAATACCATGAGAAAATAACGTTTTTACCAAAGGTTTTTACTGTACTAGCTGAACCGATATCAACTTTTGGTGGTTCAAATACCCATGTGAGGTCTCTCTTCAAGTTAAGGTATTGTTTGTACATTTTAATTCACAGAAATCCTACAAAGTTTGTCGCCTCCCGAAAACGGTGTCCTTTTTTCACATCCTAACGCTTGTTTATTTCCCATTTTTTAAATAGAAAACTTGTGCATAGACTGATATTTTATCATATAAGTGCAGTTCTACCAACAAGGGTTAAAGGCGCAGTTCTTGAAAATCAGCGGGCACTAGCGTTGTATTATAGTTTTGCAACGAATCTCGGAGTCATTTGCCCACCCCTCCCTTTCGAATTACGACGGTGGCCGCAACAGTAAAAAAAGATGTCGTCTACT
This sequence comes from Triplophysa rosa, assembly GCF_024868665.1. Classification (NCBI taxonomy): domain Eukaryota; kingdom Metazoa; phylum Chordata; class Actinopteri; order Cypriniformes; family Nemacheilidae; genus Triplophysa; species Triplophysa rosa. Next base: position 6,843,699 of record NC_079897.1, read on the forward strand.
GAGACAGCGGATAGCAGTGATACAAGCAGGTAAGGCAATATATTAATGTAATTAATCATTTAACATGTATTCTATTGCGAAAGTTACTGTTACAATTCTATAATTAGATATATTTCTTGCGTGCTATCTAGTACACGCTGAGAGTAGTGAAGTAACTAAAGTTAGCTAATCATAAATAGCAACGCTGTTCAAAACGTTTGATCTGACAGCAACATAGGCAGTTAGGTGTAAGTTAGTAGACGTTTGTCTCCCCCTTTGTAAAGTCAGGAACAACCGGAGTACGTACCGCAGGGATGGAAAAACATTATTATTCGGAGGTTATATGGCCATTTGTATAAAATGCTGTAGATAAAACTGGTTTATTCTAAGGTAATAAAAACATAACTTTTCATTACGTAAGGTTTTTATACACATCTAAAGACACAGTTTTGTATGTTATATTGCATTTCTGTTAATAGATCATACAAAACATCCCGCACTGTACCTTTAAGTAAAATATAAACAAATGGTTCAGTATATTGGTAACAAATACATTCTCTGAGTGTTTTTATGTCACATCCATAACACAGTGTATAAATAAAAATGTTTGTTAAAATCTAAACTTATGTTATTTATTTATTGATGTTGTTTGTTTTTTTGATGTCATTCAGTTTTATTGTTCATTGAGCATTAAAATATTGCATGCTTTTTATGAATTCCTTTTGTCTTGCATTTCGATCCTTAATAAAACTTCAACTTTTGATTCTTACTGTTGACTCTAGTAATTCTCTGTGATTTTATTATTATTATTTTCAAATATTTCGGGTTTGTTTTAAACCAGCAATGTAATTTTTAAGTAATAGTTGAGTTAAATAAAACAACCCAGCATGTTGGGTCAAAGATTTAACCCAACCGGCTGGGTTAAAATAACCCAATGCTGGGTTTGTCCATATTTGACCCAGCGTTGGGTTACCAAAATAACCCAAATTGGGTTATTTTAACCCAACCATTTTTTAGAGTGTAGGAAAGATTTATTACAAGTTTTAAAAGGATGCCAATTTATAACTGTAAGCAAACAGAAGAGGAGAACAAACAGGTGAGTGCAATGATGTTTATTTACATGTTTATTGACAATCAACAGTTCCAAATGACTTAGCTGGCTATTAATTGTCCTTTTCTCTTTGCAGGTACAGAGGAACATAGCAGCAGAAGATGGGTCTTTGTGAAGACTTCGAGGATTGCAGGTAGGTGAGTCAGGTAGAAGCTGAGGTGTCAACTTCGAGACCAGACAATGGTGAATGGTGACTGAGAGTGCTTAATGTGGTATTTGATTGCGGGGTGCAGGTGCGGCGAGTTAGAATTCAGGTGGTTGGGATCGTGTGGGATAGGTGAGAGAGTCTGATGGGGCTGGTGTCTCCAAGGACAGCCATAACCTCTGGGTGCTGGACATTCTGGGTGGCGACTGTGGAAGTCCTCGAGGAGAGAAGGTTCTAGGATGTTGTCTCAACTCACCCAGTATTGCTCTTTGGGTCCGCACCCCTCCCAGTCAGTGAGGTATTCGAGGCAGCCGCCTCGACGCCGGGAATCCAGGATGGAGCTGACCTTGTAGATGGATTCTTCCTCTGCAACTTCTGGAGGAGAAGGCGTGTCTGGGCTTTCAGACTCCCCGTGAATGGTTTCAGAAGTGAGACATGGAAGGTGAGTGCAATGCGATACTCTGGTGGCAGGGTGAGTTCATAGGAGACTTTGCTGATCTGTCTCCTGATGGGGAAAGGACCGATGAATCGAGGACAGGGCAGTTGGAGGTGGATATCCCTTGTGGCCAGACTTTATCCCTGGGTTGGTATGAAGGAGCATGTAGGCAGCGAGTGCCCTCTGCCTCCAAACTGCCCACTGTACATGCACTGAGTCCAATACCTTCTCGCTCTCCCTGAACCAGTGATCAACCGGTGGAACATCCAATGGCTCTCCGCTCAATGGGAGCAGGGCTGGCTGGAAGTCGGGTGCGCATTAGAATGGGTGAGATAGCTGGAGTTTTGTCTGAGGGAGTTTTTTACGCAGAGGTGAGACTGACGGATACTCATAGGAGTCGGAAGAATGCCCACCAGACCCTGAAGACCAATTGGGGGATCTGGTCAGAGATACTATCTTCACCTTTTTTTAACAAGATTAATTATTTTTTTATGGTTTCACCACATTGACATTTCTGCAATAATTCCCCAAATATTCTCATATTGAATTTAAACCAGAATTTCAATCTTCGTCCTTTGAAAAGAGAATGCATGCAAGTAATTTGCCATTTAATTTTTAATTAAACAACAGGGACACAAAAAATGAACGTCACGTCATTGACCCTTAATGTTACAATAAGCGTCTCTGTCATACCCAATACTACTGTTTCCTCTGGAAAGTACTCACAGTTCCCTGTTTACCCACAAGCCCAACACAGGCTCAGGTGGTTGAGAGTGGTCAGACTGAACAGTGGTGGTCAGACACAGATGAGGTCTCGCACACAGACGAACCTCAAAGCGCAGGTGTGCATTTACTAAAACAAATAGTGCTTTTGTTTTCTATGCACATACCTGATATCACTTCTAATATCCAGAAAAGAATAGAGAAACCAGCGAATTCAGAGACTCAGAGTGGAACAAGAAATATTTCCAGGAATTACAGACCTTTCCATTAGAATGTCATAAAGAGTATAGACTACAGTCTGAACTACAGGGGCCATCACTCCTGTTTGGAAAGAAAGCTCTGTATTGATCTGTTATTTTTCCAAGTCTTTTGCAGCATTTTAAAGAATGTAATATTACCTCGCAAGGCTTGCCCTTTCATTTTGACACATATTACAGTACATTCAGTAAACAAGTAGGAATGTATGGTTTTTATGTATTATTGACAGCCCTTTTAAAAGCAGCTTCCAACGTAATATTTCATGTTACAGCCTTTTTAAACAGAGTCATGTCTGGCAAGACCTTGTTTGATCCAAAAATCCTCCTTAAAAACATATAAGGTCTACTACCGACAAATGAGAAACACTGCTTTTGCAGTCTTAAGGTATATTTACACAGGATATTTATTGACAGTCTCAGCTTTGCTCTGTCTAAGAAAAAGATGCCTGGTTTGAAGTCTTGTCAACTGTGAGCCCCTTGGCTGAAAAATGGATCCTTTGCATAAAACGTAGCCTCCTGCAAGTTTGTTCTACATTAGCAACTGAATACGCATGGCCAAATGCCAAACTATGAATATATTAGCATTCAAAAGTGCTGCCCCAGCCCTGCTCTACACAGAACATTAGTCAATTTTTTCCCTCACACTCGGAAGTGCTGTTTATCATGACAACAAAAAAAACAAGAAGATTTCCTCTCTATTTCTCTCTTCGACGAACAGTGTTTAAGGCCCTGGAGAAGATGTGCGGATGTAGGAGGCCTATTAGAACTAATTAAAATAGATTACCCAACACTCCTTTCATGAGTAAAAGAAATAAATAATTTACAAAGGTGGGTCCAGGTCACAAAATAATGGAGCCTTAATGCTCGCAATTAGTTTGTCAGGGTGTAAGGTCTGCAGCCTTTGCTGGCAGAAAATGCTGAAATTTCTGCAAACACTGTCACTCAGGTTTCTGCTCTTTGATTGTTATTTCAGTTATTAAAAGCGCTAATGTGATTTCAGTTAAAGGCCAAACTCATGCACATTTAATGCAGTGATTGTAATAATTAAGATGAGTCAGGGCCCATATACAATGTTGCTATGTTGCCATGTTGCAGATAAAATGTGCCTAAAATCAGATTTTCATGAACCGAAAGCAATAATATCCAAAAGCACAAGAAGCTTTCTAATTGTGGGCTAGTTTCACAGCTGACCTCTCTCTTCTCTTTCCATCAAATACTGTCACACAATATAGGACAATTCCTCCCCCACATTCTGGTAAAGTGTCTGATTATGACACAGGTGAAAGAGAATGAAAACATGATCTTTTCCCGTGGAGGTTGTGCCACTCAGTGCTGATGCTGTGGCTTTAATTGATCGCAGGGGAACAAAGTATGATGAGAGCAACCACCCCCTCCTTCAAGCTCTGCTCTAGCCCTAAAAACAGCTTTAGCACTGATGCCGTTGCACTGCCATCACAATCACGCCACATCTGTCAACGATGAATGGAAAAGATGTTTTCAGTCATTTCCCCTCACAGTAATACCCTTAATTAAATCGTATTGAATATTTCTCTATTATGCTAATGCACCATATTGGAAAGTAATTATTTTTAGCAGTAATTTGCCACAAAGGCTTTCTGATTGACATATTCTGATGCCGTAGAGACTTAATAATGGAAAACTGAAGGAGTTGGTTGTTTCATATGAAATCTATATTACTCTCCATGCTACTTAATGAATAAAAGAATGAGGTGTGTGTGTTTTGGGGGTATAGCGGTCCAATGTGTCCTGATCCTTGTTATTGAACAGTAGGGTTCTTCAACTGGTTTGACCGTGGACAAAATCAAACCACTGTGCTGACTAAAATTGTGAATTTACATGTATGCATTTGGAAGATGCTTTTATCCAAAGTACAGTATATATTTGTGTACTCCCTGTTAATCAAATCCACAGCCTTCTGCACTGCCAATGCAATGCTCTACAAGTTTCAGCAACAAAGCAGTGTCAGTTAGTTAAAATGTCTTGTGTTCATCATGTACTGTATATGGACCAGAAGCAAATCTTCAAAGAGCATTGTGGATCATGATCAACTTAAATTGCATGGGTGTTGGTCTTTTGGATTGTTATCTTAATAATTGTAATAATTTTGTTATAATCTGTGTTATAAATGTTTACACTTTAAAGAAGAGAAATCTTGTACTAATTAAATATTCATCACATTTTCTCACGCGTGTTTATAGCCGGCAGAATATAAAATGTGTTTGTGACTCTGGAGTAGCTTGACATAGGCTGTGCCGTACTCTGCTGACATTCTCTAATGTACCTGTCACACCCTTGATATATGGCTGCATGTATATTTTAAGGTTCACCTGGCATGCGTGTCACTTGCACTCTGTTTGTGGCATAATGATTGATCAACACCCTTTCTTTAGAGTAAGAGAGAATAGAATTTGTTCAGCTGGTAGAGGTAGAGTATTCGTATTAATTCATATGACAAACAATTAAACATCTTAACTTGAAAGTTTATCTTTTCTAAATTATGTTAATAATAAAAAATATGTCATTAAGACTCAAGTCATTTAAACCTTGTTATGGATATTGTGAAATTTATGAAGATATTTTAAGAAAATGGCTTTGTTACCAACGTTCTTCAAAGCATATTTTGTTTTCCTGAACAAAAAAAGGTCATACAGGTTTGGAATGATATAAGGCTGAGTAAATGATGAAAGACCTTTTATTTTAGGGTGAACTATCTCTTTAATGAAAGACTATCAAAAATACATTTCGTTCACCTGGCCCACAGCGCATAGAAACTTTCACTTCTTTTTGCATCCATCTGACAGGTGCATCTTCACTGCAATACTAAACATAAATCCTGGAATGCATTTGACGATCTTTCTCTTGGTTGTAATGCTGTCTAGGAAACAAACCCACAACCGTTTGCCCTGTTAATGCAATGCACTACCACTGAACTACAAGAAAACATGCACATTTGTAGTGGTGCTCAAAAGTTTAAATACGCCTTGCAGAATCTTGAAAATAGAAGAAACATGAGAAGAATGTCGATACTTAAAGGTTTGCTTTTTATGTAGTGCTGCTCTGAACAAGTTATTTCAGATAAAAAATGTTTGCATGTAGGCCTAGTCCACAACACAGAATAATCGCTACATTTATAAAAATAGTTTACATAAAAAAGTAAAAAAAAACAAGTTTACATACCCTTCCTGTCACTTTTAGCGTAACTGAACAAGAACAGTAAGCTCTGGAAAAAATCTTCTAGCGTTCATTTGTAGCAGAGATGGTTGTACTGCTTGTGTAAAAATCTGATTCATCTCTCTTTTTTTAGAGAGAGAGAGAGAGAACCAAAAAGTGTTAGGTTTTGCCCGGCTCTTCCCTTAGTATGTGTATATACTTTGAGATTAATACCAGAGAAAATCTGAGATTTAAAGCCACAATATGAAAGATTTTTTAATGAAATATCCAAAAATCACTTGCACAAGGTAATATATTTCATGCAGTTGTGTACTTACATTATCCCAAATGTTCCCAAGAATGTGCAAATCGAGAGAAATTCCTATTTAAAATAATGGCCCGTCCCTTGTCTCCCTTGTATTTGTTGCATATCAGTGACTTAATATCCGCTGCTCCGCACTACAGTTTCCGCTTGTAGAAACTACGGCAACACGCAAATGCGGAAGTGGTTATATAACATCTGTTGTTCTGTTATTATGGATCACGATTACGCTTTGGCGAGTAAACCCAAAAAAGCGTAAACGTAGACCAAATGAGGCAAGCAGGTGTTGCAGGCCCCGCTTTCAGAGACTCCGCAGACAGATTACTGTAACCTGTAAAACAGAAGTAATAACAGAAGAACGGGAGAGTCACGTCTGCTCATTTACAGCTCCTCTGTTGATCTGAGGACACATGAGCATTTCCTCGTTCCGTCCGCAACAATGTCAAAATAAAAGTTCATTTTTTTCTCTCTCCACGTAGATCAATATAAAATATTGAATTTGCACATAAACACTGCATTAAGAAATAATGTGGTGAATGAACTTAACACAATGCAAATAAGCAGAAATATGTAAAACCAAACATTTTACAATTGTGAACATACTTTGTGTGTATCACACTCTCCCTGACAAAATAAGAAAAGCTCCAGTGATCAACCTCTCACTTCCCATAACCACACAATATTACCACTCTTAACGAACAGCAGTTGTAACACCATAAGGTGTATGAACTGAAGGTAAGTACAAGTGAGGGTAAGTAAAGGGTGTGGTGTAATGGTGTAAACCCCAAACAGGCATGTGTGGGACGGGGTAAGCAGTAAATTAGTTCAGTGCGGTGGTGTAGGGGTGGATCGCAGGTTGACCTAACATATCGTAGGTATAAATCTGTCTTGGCCTCCACTCTCTAGCTGACCTTCTAGCCCTGTTTTCGTCTTCCATTCCCATAGCCTCAGCTCTGTCGACAAAATCAGGCTCACTTTCTGTATTTGCTCCATCTCCTTCGTCAGTGTCAACTGGATGTAATGCCTCACGGTAAGTAGCGACCCTTCCACCTACTGGACTCTCACTTGTTCTTTGCACTTCTCTGTCCTGAATCTGCCCTGAGCTTTCCCTTCCTGGTATAATCTGAATGTTTTCCCTTACAGGAACTTGCTCTGGGGGTCGGTCGTTTCCTGGTGTCAGCCTGTTAACTGGAGCTCTTAACCAGTATCCTCCTGCACAACTCTCTGCATCAGAGCTGACCAGGTCACTGTCTCTGTCATCCACATTGTCACTGCTTGTGCGTCTCACTGTCTTTTTCTGTCTTTCAGGTCTTGTCGATCCGTGTGTTGTCGTTGGAGCTTCTGCAGGTAGGTTGTTCACCAGCAGCAACAGGTTTCGATGTAGTGTCCTGGTCTTTCCCCGGTCACTGTTCTCAGGATATATGACATACACAGGGTTGTTTGATACTTGTTCCTTCACCACATATACAGCCTTTTCCCAGTAGGACCGTAACTTTCCTGGGCCTCCTCGCTCCCCAAGGTCCTGCCTTCAGCACAACCCCCCTCACGTTCCGATCATACTGCGCTTTCCCTCTCGCACTTGACTGTCGACTGTGGCTCTCCGCGATCTGGTGTGCTTCACTCATTCTGTGTGCCCACTGCTTTGCATATCCCTTTGGTGTGATCTCTTCTGTTGGTTCTGCCAGACTGAAGATCAGGTCAACTGGAAGGCGAGGATGTCGTCCGTACAACAGGAAAAAGGGTAAGTATCCTGTCGATTCATGCGGTGTACAATTGTAAGCATGCACAATTTGAGGTAAGTGATCTTTCCACCTCTCCTTTTCCTTGTCCGCCAGTGTTCTTAACATTTGTAGCAGGGTCCGATTGAACCTCTCAACTGGGTTGCCCTGGGGGTGGTATGGAGACGTTCGAGAGTGGCTAATTCGAGCGAACTGTTGAAGAGTGCGGAAGAGTTCATTTTCAAACTCACGGCCCTGGTCATGATGTAATTTTGCAGGGTATTCAAAGCGCGGAATATAATCTTGGAGCAGGCACTCTGCTGCGGTCCGTCCCGACTTGTTCTTGGTTGGGTAGGCTTGGGTGAACCTTGTGAAGTGGTCCATCACCACCAGGATATATTCATACCCTCCACGGCTTGGTTCCAGGTGTAAGTAGTCAATGCATACTAGTTCCATGGGTGAGTGTGGTGATGCTACCCATAGGTACTCGGACATGTGCTGTGGGTTTCTTCTGCTTTATACAGGGACACTTCCTGGTCACATACCCTTCTATCTCAGTCTTCATGTATGGCCAGTAGAATCGATCCCTCGCCAAGCTGAGTACTCTCTCTGTCCCCACGTGTCCCATCCTGTCATGGAGGTGTTCAAGGGCCAGCTTCTTGTATCTGCTTGGGAGAACTAGTTGCTTTCTTTCCATTGTCTTTCAATAGAGAAGTCCCTCCTCCACATGCAGTTTGCTCCACTCATACATGAACTTCTTGCTGGTCCCAGTTAAGCTTCTTCTCATTTCCTCTGTCGGTTTGACACCATCAACTTTCCACAGCCATACTTGCGAAATCACTGGGTCCTCCTTTTGGACCGTGACCAACTCTTTCCTTCCAATTGTCGGCAACCCAGTGTGGAATGGCTGTGCTTCATCTTCCACAGTGGACATGTACAAAGCAGCGATCCAGGCCACATCCTTTTCACTGGATACACGACTACCGTTCCATGCTGCTTGAACAATGCTGGTAGGTAACTCTTCTGTGCATTTTAACTCAAAAGCTTCAATGTCCAGGGGAAGATGGGACAGAGTGTCAGCGTCGATGTTAACTCGCCCTGGCCGGTATTTGATGTCGAACCGGAAGTCAGAAAGCTCCCCGACCCAGCGATGGCCCACCGCATTCAGCTTTGATGTGCTCATCACGTATGTCAGCGGGTTGTTGTCTGTGTACACCGTGAAGTGTTGAGCATAGAAAAGGTAGTCCCGGAATTTTTCGCAAACTGCCCACTTCAGGGCCAGGAACTCAAGCTTGCCGCTGTGCAACCGATAGTTACTCTCAGCCTTTGTCAGTGTCCTGGATCCATACCCAATTACCCTTGGTTTCCCCTCCTGCCGTTGGTAGAGAATCGCCCCCAGGCCCTCTTCAGATGCGTCGGTATGGAGAGTAAAATGCTAGTACTGGTGGTTTCTCTAGCATGCGGACTAATCTCTCCAGGGTCTGCTGATGGTCTCTCATCCATTCTACCGGAGTCTTTGAGGGAACTTGGGGTCCCTTAGCTTTCCTTCGTCTGTGCATGTCTTTCTTGGCCCCTGCCTTTCATCTCACATTTCTCAGGTTCCAGTTTCACTCTGTGACATCGGAGAGCCCTTAACACTCTCCTTAGGCTCTCAAGGGGCTCTTCAATTGACTTGGCGTAACACAGGACATCATCCAGGTAGGGTATGCAACACTCATCCCTTAAGGAGTCAAGCATCCCTTCCATGCTGCGTTGGAAGATCCGGACCCACTCATACAGCCCCCAAGGTGTAGTGAACGCAGTCATGTGTCTGGAACCCTCGTCGATGAACCCGTGGTGATAGGCCTTACCCTGGTCTAGAATGCTAAACCAGGAATATCCCCCAAGTGTGTCAATTAACTCCTGTATCCTAGGCAGTGGGTGTCGATCTGGGATGGTCTTTTTATTTAAGAGGCGGTAGTCCACGCAGAGCCGGAGTTTGCCGTCTTTTTTTTCTAACGCAGACAACTGGAGCGGCATATTGTGACTTGGACTTGACAACCCATCCTTTGGCCAGGAGTTCTTGTATATAGCCTTTTACTTCACTGAACAGCGGTTTTGGCACGGCAGAGTATGCTCGTTGAACTGGTATAGCATCTTGAAGAGTGATTGACATCTGTAGGCTGGGGATGCATCCGATGTCATCGTTGCCTTTACTGAAGACGCTAGACTCCTCGTATAACATCTTCTGTACAACTTCACGTTGACTATCACTTAGATGCCCCAAGTCAACAGGAGGATGCCACAAGCCTGTGTTCATCTCTACCTCTTGTGTCCCTACGGTCTGGACCCTCACCCTCTGCCTTGCTCCATTTGATTGTCCAGGATCCACTACTCTGTCTATCCGCTGCAGTGTCCCGAGGATCATGCCCTAGACGTAGGGTTACGTCACATCCTGTGTAATTCCCTATGGGTACAGATACACCTGAGTCACCTCTGTTAGGTATCTCCAGAAGCCCCTCTCCAAGATCCAGACATTTTAGATGGGCGTTATCCTCTTATGGTTCAAACAGGACTACGGAGCCCAACTGTGCTAACTTTGGCGTGATGCGGCATTGCACAGGCAATCCGCCCTGCCGGAATGATGACTCCTCTTTCACCAACCTTCAGGCGACCACAGTCATCTTCCTCTGCAGTCCGTATAACTTGAATTAGGGTTTGTGCCTTCTCGTTTGGGACATCAATAGCTCCAGCTAATACTCAACTCAACTCAACTTTATTTATATAGCGCTTTTACAATTTTCATTGTTACAAAGCAGCTGTACATGAGACACATTGACTACAAGCAAAACAATCAAAGTTGTACCTGCAAAAACAAGAAAAGGTTGAGAACACAGAAGACAGACACACCCACACACAAAACACTCCACACACACAACACGCACACACACCAACACACAGAGACACACACACACACACACACACACACACACACACACACACCACTAATAGAGTGGTGAGTGTTTGCATGAGCTGTTCCGGTCACCCCTGAATCAGTTCCTCTATCACATTGAAGCCCAGGTGTGGTCTCTCAATTGGCATTTTGCTTACCAGGAACGGTACATTGATGGAAAGGCGCGGATCCTCTTTTCCTATTAAGTTGACTGTAATGACTGTCCATCCGTCAAATGGAATAGGATCTCCATTAACTGCACATATCTCCAGATCGTCCCCCCATCCCAGTAGGCCTCGCAGTGGTCTCACCTCAACATCAGGAAGGTATTTCCAAACACGATCAACTATGCTGACCTGCGCCCCTGTGTCTAGCAGTGCCCTCACGGTGAGTCCATTTAAGTTACACTGAGTTAAGGCTTTGCTTCCGATCAGTTTAATGATTGTGTCAGTTTTGGTCTGGCAAGTCCTGTGTCCAACATTCAGGTCTGTTGATTCATCCTTTTGCCGCTTGTTGGTGCTTCTTTGATCTATGGCTTTTCTTCCTCCAGGTCTGTCCAGCGTTGCGTAGGTGTAATCAGTTTGGGACATTTGCGCTGCGGTCACTGGTTGTCCCTCTACAGTGGCCGGTTCCCGTTTCCCTGCCGCTGAGGTCGTTTCAAACATCCAGCCGCCCGGTGCCCCTCCTCACTGCAAATGAAGCAATGTGGACAGTCCTGTCGCCCTTCTCCTGTACACCTTGGACAGCACCGTGAGCGGCTCACTTGGCGGGAAACTGGTTGACTGCCTAAGCATTGGCACCCTCTCTCCACTTGTGCCGCAATGGAGCGTTGTAGTGCATCAACCACGTTGGTTAGGGCATCGAGTCTCGCGGTCAGTTGTTTGATCGGGTCATTTTGGCCTCTCTTTACCGCAGCCTATGTCCTTCCCCCCTCGTTGCTGCCAGGTTCACTGTGGACTTGAGCGCTACTCGCTGTAGACTGTTTTGTTCTGGTCGGTGGGCCCAGCCGTCGCAGTCTCTCATTTTCATAGCTTGTGACTTTCATTACATGTCTGAGGATGGCATCATCGGTCACATCACTGTCAGCAAGCAATGGCTTCAATTCGCTACGAATGTCTTTGCATCGGTGACTCAGGCCCTGGTACACTGTGTGTAAAAACACGTCTTGCACAGTGGCTGCACTATACTTGCGGTCTGAATCAGCTTGCTTCGCTGCAAAAAGTATTTTTTGTCTCAACCCCATTACACAGTATAAGAACTGTTGAGGGGTCTCGTGGTCGCTTTGTTTGGTGCACATCAATTCTTGAAATAGTTCTGTGCTGCTCCGATCTCCCAGATGTGACTGTAGAAACCCTTTTAGCTCGTTTACCGTCATGTCGTCCTTATTTATTAGCATGTCCTTGAAGATGCCGGGCTTAATGATTCTTAACACACCTCTGACAATGTCGGTATTACTGAATTTCTCTCTGAGGCCACCGTCCATCTGTCTGCATACATTGTTATACGTGATGTCCGACGAGTGGTCACCAATCTGGCCTCCGTGTATTTTGAACTCACGGGGCTGGATACATGGTAGCCCCACCATTGGGAATGTACTGCCGTAGGCTACCCGCTAAGGTTGTTCAGTCTGGTGCAGGGGTGGTGTTGGAATGGCGTCCCCCTTCTCTGCACTTTGGTTGAAATCAGTATCTCCGGTAGGTGACGTGTTGATGGATACTTGCCAAGTTCTTCATACTCCGCAAGCATTTTTTTCATCTCTAGGTTTGTTTCAGATCCCACCCCTCTAGGGCCCCCTAAGCTTGTGTCGTGTCGGTGCGATGGTGGTAAGTAGGTGTCGTGAGTAGGTAGTGTGTGTGAAGAATGTGTGTTATGAGGGTTTTTGTCACTTTCAGATGTACATATTATAGTGCAAATCTGTTTAGCTGATTTTACAGTCTCGTGGAAAGACAACAGTCCACTCATACCTTGATCCTCAGTTTCAAGCAAGGATTTACTTGACATGAAGGCATCGATGTACTCGAAACAAACGTCACTGTCCTCCAGGTACAGTTCAGATGAATTTTTACCTTGTACCGGCCCGATGGCCTTGGCAATGTGAAAAAGTTCATCCGATGGTAGTGTGATTAGATCTTTACGGATGTCCCACACCAAGCGTTTCCTTGTACGATCCGCCATGATCTCGTGTCTCATCTTCCGTGGATGTAGCAGCCGCCGGTCTCTAGCCCAACGCCACCTGGTCCAGACGGTTCTGAGATGATTGGATCAGACTCCCTGTGTCACATGAAGCCGATCCCGGATGAGCCCCAAGAATCTGTTGCAGGCCCCGCTTTCAGAGACTCTGCAGACAGATTACTGTAACCTGTAAAACAGGAGTAATTACAGAAGAACGGGAGAGTCACGTCTGTTTGTTTACAGTTCCTCTGTTGATCTCTTTATTAAATGTACAACCAGTACAATACAAGTACAAACAATTACTTTTAAAGCTTTACCTTACATTCGTTTGTCTTTTTTTGTTCTTATTACATCACTAAAGTGCCACATATCTCAAAATAAATCACATTTTGACACTTTCTTGTCTCCTTTCTTATTTTTACCATTTTAAGTTACCAACTAAATGGTCAAAAGACATTTTATTAAGAGCAACAATGATATTAATAACCCCAAAGTGATTTTCAATAAATTCACTCATCATATTAAGTATAAACTTGAGAATTTCAAAGTACTCTTACTTCTTAAATCAAATGTGAAATGCAATTCACTGTTTCCCTCCTCAGCAAAGTGGATTTATATTGGATCATCACACATTTTTTCTCAGTGAATGGTCACGTGACCATAAAGCGCACCAAATGCGACTACAGAGTGAGCCTCCCGGACACTTAACATACTTAACGCTATTAATTAAATAAATTATTTGAACAAACATTTTGTGACCCGAACATAAACAATACAACACTATAATCAGATATAATGATCACTGGAGCATCCTGACTTACTTTTCTTCCATGTTTGTATACATCACATGTTACACAGTAGTGCTGTAGTACTCGAGTCCGGTCTTGGACTCAAGTCCGGACTCAAGACGTTTTTTTTTATGATCTCGGACTTATCTTGGACTTGTTGGTATTTGAACTCGGACTTGTCTCGGACTTGGTCATTGGTCTCGCAAATGTTCTAGTCGGTCTCGTCCGAGTCCAGCGATATATGTTTTATTTTCTCCTTCAAAACAAAACATTGATAGAGCAATATTCTTGTGATCCGAAAACTAATGATCCGAAAACTGTTGCCAACTCTCGACTCTAGAACAAGAGCTGCGCGTGCTCATAAGTTCTCTTTTCGCACAGCAGTTCAGTTCAGTGTGTGCTGTTAACTCCGGTATATTGGTTCAAGTCCGATAATAAATGTATCGACAGTGCGCTTAAAAGGAAACTTTTTGCACCAAAACTTTCCCCGAAACATGTGGGACAACATCCAATTTCGTAAGACACCTGCAAAGGCATCACAAAGAGAGGTAAGTTAATGCCATGTTTCAGAGTTAGCATTGCATTTGAGTATTTTAGAAAGTTTGGAAAGTAGGGCTTAAAGATAAGATTGATCGTATTTTTATTGTCATTGTGATGAACATGTTATTTAAGGATGGGCACCGACGTGCTTATAAACGAGCCGTGGAGCCTCTGCTCTTTCTAGCGGCTCCTCTATCGAACACGCACATGCACGGGCAGGCGTGCACACACATGCACAAAAGTGTTCATTGCTGCACAACCTTGCTGTTAGGAGGGCTGATAAAAAAGTTCCTTAAAAAAGTAATACAGTTACACTTCGGCTTTGTGACTTTAGTGCTATTACCTATATAGTAAAAATAAAATGACCTTTTTTATCTGCTTTTTGATCATTACAAACAATAATGAAAATGATTATCTTAGAATAGAAGATATGCTGTCTCTTGCATCACATAAATTATCAATAGTTAAGTATGTGGTCTTGTAGTCATGATTTTTTTCTGTCTCTGTCTTGACTGTCTCAATTGGACTCGGTCTTGACTTGGACTCGAACCTCTCTGGACTTCGACTTGACTTGGACTCGAACCTCTTTGGACTCGGACTTGACTCGGTCTCGACTAGTCCTGGTCTTGGAATTGTCTTGGACTCAACAATGGTGGACTTGACTACAGCCCTATTACACAGACACCAAACTCTCAAACTTCATAACAATTTACATTCACCATACATTGTAGTAATGTAACCGCAGTAGTATTCATATACGTTTCTCTTTTTAATCTCTGTGTTTACCTGTAAAACAGGAGTAATAACAGAAGAACGGGAGAGTCACGTCTGCTTGTTTACAGCTCCTCTGTTGATCTGAGGACGGATGAGCATTTCCTCGTTCCGTCCGCAACAATGTCAAAATAAAAGTTCCATTTTTTCTCTTCACGTAGATCAATATAAAATATTGAATTTGCACATAAACACTGCATTAAGAAATAATGTGGTGAATGAACTGAACACAATGCAAATAAGCAGAAATAAGTGAAACCAAACATTTTACAATTGTGAACATACTTTGTGTGTATCACACAGGCTTATGGACAAACGAAGAAATAAAAGAAGGATCAATATCGAAATGGCGTTTTCTAAATGGAGAGAGCTTCGTGACCAACTTGGACTCGACAGAGACTCCGCTCTCGCATATGTTTTAATAGACAGGTAAGCATTTTTTTATTGTACACAAAATACTCATGCACAGATTATTTGAGTAGTTATGAATGCAGTTACCCTATGAAATACAGCATATGTCGCACAAAAATATGTAGCCAATAACGTTACTTGTAAATACTCTTACCCCGTCTTGTTCCTCGGCCACGTACTCGGAAGTGCGTGACGAAGATGAGATGTCGATTACAGCATCGGAGGGCGACCTATTGGTATCCGATCCCGACGATTCCTAGGAGCTCCCTCCCTCGGGGGGTCGAGCACAGGAAGAGGCAGATATCGAGATGTCAACCATGCTTTCCCGGGCCGCCGCGAGCATTGGGCTGCAGTGCACCACACCACCTCTCCCCCAGCGCTCGCGGCTGGATACGTGGTACCTCGGGTCTGAGCACAACTCCAAGCCGCGCCCGGTCCCGTTTTTCCCAGAAGTGCATGAGGAGCTCAGTAAGACGTGGAACGCCCCCCTCACGGCCCGTTTCCGTCAGACCAGCTCTGTCGCCCTTACTTCCCTCGATGGTGGGGCAGCCCGGGGCTATGTCGATGTTCCCCAGGTGGAGCGTGCTGTCGCGGTGCACCTGTGCCTGCAGACGGCTGCCACCTGGAGAGCTCGACCAAGACTCCCAGGCCAAGGCATTGAAGGAGCTCCACGAGGGTAACACCGACTCGGGTAACGCAGGAACTCTGCAGGCCCTGGGTCAGGCGATGTCCACTATGGTGGTCCAGGAGAGACACCTCTGGCTGAAGCTTGCGCAGATGTGGGACGCCGAGAAAGTTCGCTTTCTTGACGCACCCATCTCGCAGGGACTTCTCCCAGCAGTTCTCGGCGATGAAGAAGCAGACGGAGGCCATTAAGCATATCCTGCCCCGCCGTGACTCGGCCACGTACCAGCCGTCGAGATCCCATCGTTGAGTAAAATCACCAGCCCTCAGCACTCTCAGTCAGACAGTGCGTTGAGCTGCATAATCGCCAGGCAGGAAAACCAGCAGAGCCGATCTCCTCCCCTAGGGGTCCCCCTAGGGCAGGTGTCAAGGCACGTTGTGGTGACGACGGATGCCTCCCTGCAGGGTTGGGGTGCCATGTGCAACGGGCATGCAGTGTCGGGGCGGTGGACGGGCCCCCACCTGCGTTGGCATATCAACTGCCTATAGTTGTTGGCTGTGCTACTTGCACTGAAGAGGCTGCAGCCTCTCATGCAGGGCAAGCACGTGCTGGTCCAGTCGGACAGCACAACTGGCGTTGCGTATGTCAATCGACAGGGTGGCATTCGCTCACGGCAGTTAACACGACTCGCCCGACGCCTCCTCCTCTGGAGTCAGCAGGTGATCAGCTCCCTGTGAGCCACACAGATCCCAGGCGACCTGTACCAGACAGCCGATGCGCTCTCTCATCAGTCGACGCCTTGCTGAGAGTAATGACTCCATCCCCGCGCAGTCCGGCTCATATAGGAGCAGTTCAACCAGGCGCAGGTGGACCTGTTTGCCTCCCCGGACTCCACCCATTGTCTGCTTTGGTACTCCCTGACCGAGGGACCCCTCGGCACGGATGCCCTAGCACACAGCTGGCCGCGGGACAAGCGGAAGTACGCCTTCCCCCCACTGAGCCTCATTGCACAGACTCTGCTAGGTCAGGGAAGAGGAGCATCAAGTGTTACTAGTTGCGCCTTATTGGCCTAACCGGACTTGGTTCTCAGAGCTGGTGCCTCTGACAACAACTCCCCCCTAGCCGATTCCCGTGATGAAGGACCTTCATGCCTAGAATTCGGGCCTGGAGACTCTCACATGATCCTGAGACCACGGCCTGGCTACGTGCCCAAGGTTCCCACCACTCCCTTTCGGGACCAGGTGGTGAACTTGCGGCGCTCCCCACTGGGGAGAAAGACCCAACCCCGTCCGTGTTGTGTCCAGTACGCGCGCTGTGCGTCTACTTGGACCACATGCAAGGCTTCAGAAGCTCTGAGCAGCTCTTTGTCTGTTTTGGAGGTCAGCAGAAGGGGAGGGCTGTCTCCAAACAGAGACTGGCGCACTGGATCGTGGATGCCGTCGCTATGTCATACCGATCTCAAGATTGCACCTACCCGTTAGGAGTGAGGGCACATTCCACTCGGGGTGTAGCCTCCTCGTGGGCACTGGCTCAGTGTGCCTCTCTGGCAGACATCTGCAGAGATGCGGGTTGGGCTACACCCAACACCTTCGCAAGGTTTTACAATCTCTGCGTGGAACCGGTGTCAGCCCGTGTCTTGCAGGGCAACAGGTAAGACCGGCGACCGGTAGGGCGTACGCCTGCGAAAGCGCCATCCCCCCTTCCCTCTAGGTGGGTCAGTGCGCTAATTCTGCCTCCCTTCTTCCCCCCACTGGGTGAAGAATAGGCATTCCATCCATCACTAAGCACCTTCCTGGGGGCCGGGCTGAGCAGAGCAGCCCTGCCCCCTTAGGCCGGGGAACAGTTGAGTTACAGTATCTACCACATAGCTCTAACTGGACCTAATGCTCCAGACGTGGTAACCCCCCCCCCATTGGGTGGTTCCGTCTGATGTATCCTCATGAGTGGTTCCCACCTCGGCAACCCATGACCTCCCTAGGTGGACTCCCACCTTGCGGTTAACTCCTTCAGTCCGCACATTTTTCCCATGAGTTCTCCCCTGATGGTGAGACCATGTTGGTGTCTCCACTAATTCCTCCCCATGGTAGGTAGTGGTCTCTGTAGCGTTTTTCCCCCAGGGGGGAATAATGCTTACCCAGTGGCCCTTACGGTGCCGGGCAGCTTCTCACTGTTAGAGAATCGAGGCCTCTGCCCGTGACGGCCGGTGGCAGGGGCTTCCCACCTTTTCTTCAAAAGCTTTGGGACCCCCTACCTCTCCACTGGACGGTTACAATTTCGCGCTAGCGCTCACGTCTGACTCGCCCTGGCCAGTCAGCGTCGCTCCGCTAGAGATTGTGACGCGGCACAGCGCTGTGGCGTTTTCCATAGGAACCCCATCTGTCGGCTCGACACAACGTTGAGAGACCGACAGAAAGGGAACGTCTTGGTTACGGATGTAACCTCAGTTCCCTGATGGAGGGAACAAGACGTTGTATCCTTCTTGCCACAACGCTGGCCACCTGCCGCAGCAGTCGAGGGATGCTCTCAGGCTCCTTAGACCAAGAGGTGAATGAATGCAGCACGCCGTCATCCTTTTATACTCGGATATCCGGGGCGGAGTCCGGCATGCGAATTTTATTCACCAATTTCATTGGCCTTTTCTAAATAATCAGAAGATGATAGGTTCTCAAGTCAAACCCCATCTGTCGGCTCGACACAACATCTCGTTCCCTCCATTGGGGAACTGAGGTTACATCCGTAACCAGGACGTTTCCCAGTGTCTAAGTTATTGAGTTGTTTTTGGTGTCCTTTTGAAAAGATGACCATCTCTTATTGATCTTCAACAATGTTATCATGAGTGCACTCACATAAGTAAAGCTCAAATGGGAAATTTTACAGCAATTTAGACCAAGTTAAAAGCAAGAAAAATCCTTATTTATACATATATTACAGACTACTGAATATAGATGTTTAGTTGTCCTGTTTTACCACATAAGAGGTGAAAAAAAGTATTTTTTTCTTACACGTGTGACGTGGTGATATCTGTAGTAGCATCTGATATCATTAGGAATATTAATCCTGTGTACAGATACAATAAAAACAGTGTTTACGCTCTATTATTATTTCAACCCAGCCACACAGACCCATAATGCATGTGATTCCATAACTGCAAAATAATTGGGGAGGGATTTAGTGTAAAGAGAATACAATACCTGTAGTTATGCCTATGCAAACTTTAATCAGATGTAGCTATTTGTAATGTTTTGATAACTTGATTGTAGATACATTACACTCAACAGTGTTTCTCTAAAAGAGTCTCTGTCACTTCTCTATAAAGTCTTTAGTCAAAATAATTTTATAATATTACTGTAGTGTGGCACATACATATACATATATATATACACATATACATATGTATATAGACACACGCGCACACACAGACACACACACACACACAGGTTCATTACCCAAGGATTTCTCAGGCCAGAGACGTGGGTAAAAAAATGTACAAAAATGCTTTATTAAATAACTGTTAAAATCAGCTGATTACTTGCCAAATTGGCAAACCTTGACACACAAAGAAAATAAAAAAATATTTCCAACACTCAGGGGACTGGAGCGATTAGCTAGTTGTAAACTTACAATAAATTGCAAACCACACTCTTCACACACGCACACAAGATTAAGTACAAGCAATGATAGCACAGCACTCGGTGTAACCACCACATAATAAGCTAGCACACAACATACAGCTTCTCCCCTCCGGGAATACCAATAGATAGAAATAAAACATTAAACACATGCAGAAAATAGATCAAAACAAATTTACAAACGAATAACAGCAAGTCTTTACTTAAATAAATAATCTTATCAATAGAAAAAAAAAAAAAAAACCTCTTACCTCACGATGCTACGTAACATTTGGCTATCCCCGCACCAACGGGATGAAACAAAGAATGCACAGCTACACACCTCAACCCAAGCGGGCATGAGAATAACACCAAGTAATGTGAGGCAAGAACATAAAGGAAAACAAAAAGAATATGAAGTAGCCAATCGGCAGCCTTTCATTAACCACAGAAAGCGCTGACAAGGACTGCCAAGCAACGAGGAGCTCCGCGGGAAGCGAACGAGGGCAAAACAGCAACGTGGTCGCATTAGCTCAAGGTTAACCCCCAAAAGGCCATTTACATCCCTTTGCACACTAGTGAATCTGGCGGACACGAAGCAAAAGTTATAATAGTTGTTAAACTCTCATAAAATTTAAACAGACCCGTTAATACGTACCGCAGCAACACTATAACTCTCACCATTCATGGCAGTCGCTTTGACAGCAGTGTAACACATGAGGCCAACAAGAGAAAACAAGAGAAATAGACAGCCAGGACTCTGCCACCAGTGGGCAAACATATTACGCTTCCTAATAAGAAATAAAATTACTTTCCACGCATGCAGCATGAAACCAAAAGCTAAACACAAACAAAATCGTACCTTCGGCAACAACAGCTGATGCCACCAAGGGGCGGTACCAACAATGACTCACGTCCGGGTAGATAACTCTCACCCTTATATACCCGTAAATTCAAGACTACTAATTAAAATTAGTGAAATCACATGGCCACACAGGCACACGTGATTCACTCTGCTACATATAGAATGCCAATTTATAGTAGTAACATCTCTAGCTTGTTTCTGAATGCATCATTTAATACGTTTAGAAAGAATGCAAATGCCACATTACAGTGGGTCAACTCAACTTGTTTATCTCGAACACCAATATGTCTACAGACCATTTTTGTGAGTGCGCCTCTGCAAACTAGTTCATGTCACATTAAGCAGAACCGTGCACTCTGCCTCTATTCTAACTTAATGTTGTTTCTCTTGCTTTTGTCATTTCCATGCTTCATTAGCATAATGTGGAAAGGATGTTTGATGACTCCCTAATGACAGGAAGATACCCTTATAGCACGAATTTACATATTAACAAGCTTTTACCTATAATGGCAGCTGAAATGGAAAAGTGCAGCGCAAACCGTACTTATGAAATAGATTTACCTTGATCTCTGCCTCCTTCAACCATATTAAAGCCAGTCTGTGGATAGTTAATCGGAGAAGAGACTGATGATTACTATCACCACTGCAATGACTGAAATGAGGTCCTCCGTTAAAGCTTTAGTGAGAGTTATAAAGTGATTGAGAAAAATGGAATGACGCCAGCTCCGATAAATGGCTGCTGAATGTCTATCCGTAGACGAGGTCATAAAAACAACTGATAGAAATCCACGATGCAAGAGAAAAGTGATACAACCCCTTTGACTTTTAAGTTCTAAGCCTTGTAAACGTGATTTTACTGTTGCACGACATTTCCTCTGACTGCTGCAGAGTTGTAATAGTTTAGCAATGCAACGCAATATTTTTTCTTCTTGCTTTTTTCATTTAATGGCACAATGTCATCAACTATCAGCAGTATTACACAAAAACTCTTGTTTACAGTGAAACATGTCAGACAACCAGCACCTGTTATCAAAAGGCCACAGACTAAAAACTCATGCTCTTAGCAATGTGACAAGCATAATAACACACATAACGGTTATGGGTGGATATGTGCCACTATGTCAGACTGTCTGTGTATTTAGTGCCTGGCATTGCTTGCTAATGCAGATGCATTTAACAAAAAGCGGACTGTTTTGCTCTTTTAACTATAACATTTATTTTATGTTTCAAAATTTACACATTGGACACTTGACACACGATTTACAAGCAATATACAGTGCATTCAAGAAATACATCAGTATTGTGTTCTCTGGGAATCAAATGCAATTTTTCCCTAATTCACTTACAGGAACACTGCAATTTGTTATTCATGTAACTCATGTTTGCTATAATTTTGTTTCCCTTTCTGTCGGTCTCTCGACGTTGTGTCGAACCGACAGATGGGGTTCGTCCCTGAGAACCAATCGTTTCCGACTACTTAGAAAAGCCAATGAAAATTGGCAAATGAAATTTGCATGCCGGACTCCGCCCCGGACATCCGGGTATAAAAGGGAGACGGCGTGCATCATTCATTCACCTTTTGTTCTTCGGAGCCTTCGGTTATGAAGATCTTCTCTTGCTGCTTAGCAAAAACTCTACATTGCCGGTTCTACGACGTGGTGCAGCGGACTGTCCCTTCCAGCAGTGACTTCCCCTGGGCGTCTCGGCGGTTCCAGAGGTGTTCGAGCCTGCAGATGGTGACTCACCGTCTGCGTTCTAAAAGAGCTAATTTCTCCAGCGGGGCATGTCCCGCTGTTCTCTTGGGTGCGGTGCGATGCGTGATGAGGATGAGATGTCCATCGCAGCATCGTAGAGCGAATTGCTGGCATCTGATCCCGACGACTCTCTGCAGATCCCCCCTAGGGGGGGACGAGCTCAGGAGGAGGCAGATGTCGGCCATGCTTTCCCGGGCCGCCGTGTGCATTGGGTTAGAGTGTACTCCGGTGCCTCTCGGTTGGATACGTGGTTCTTGGGCTCTAAGCGCGACTCCAAGCCGCGCCCAACCCCGGTTCCATTTTTCCCGGAAGTTCATGAGGAACTGGCAAAGACGTGGAACGCCCCTTTTTCGGCGCGTACACGTCAAACCGGTTCCGTCGCTCTCTCTTCCCTCGATGGTGGGGCGGCTAGGGGTTACGTCGACGTGCCCCAGGTGGAACGTGCAGTTGCGGTGCACCTGTGCCCGCAGGCGGCGTCCACCTGGAGAGGTCGACCGAAACTCTCGTCCAAAGCGTGTAGGACTTCGGCATCGCTGGTGTCGAAGGCCTACACTGCCGCGGGCCAAGCTGCCTCCTCTCTCCACGCCATGGCCATCCTGCAGGTCCATCAGGCCAAGGCGTTGAAAGAGATCCACGAGGGTAAGACCGACCCGGGGTTAATGCAGGAACTCCGCACCGCCACCGACCTCGCTCTAAGGGCGACCAAGGTGACCGCGTGGGCCCTGGGTCGGGCGATGTCCACCATGGTGGTCCAGGAGAGGCATCTCTGGCTCAACCTTGCGCAGATGAGCGACGCCGAGAAAGTCCGCTTTCTCGACGTGCCCATTGCGCAGGGTGGGCTGTTTGGTGACACTGTCGAGGACTTCGCCCAGCAGTTCTCGACGGTGAAGAAGCAGACAGAGGCGATTAGCCATATTCTTCCCCGCCGAGACTCGGCCGCCCATAGGCCTTCGAGTTCCCGTGCGGCCTCTGCTTCCCAGCAGCCCCGGCCCCCTTCGAAGCCAGATCCGGTTCCAGCGCTCCCTACCCAGGCGGCATCCCGGAAAAGGGCGGCGAAGGGGAGACCACCACCCCGTCAACAACCTTCGAGGAAGAAGCGTTCCTGACGGGAAGACCCCAGGGAGGTTAACACCATCGGGCCCGTATCCAGCCATGACATCGCTGGACGGTCGATCCGGGACGGTTCCTGCCCCGTTCCTACATCAGCTAGGCCCCCACGGGGCCCCATCCTAGATCTGCGTACCCTGAACAGACACCTGCACAAGCTGCCGTTCAGGATGCTCACGCAGAAGCGCATCCTGGCATCCGTCAGATGTCAGGATTGGTTCATGGCAATCGACCTGAAGGACGCTTACTTTCATGTCTCGATTCTCCCTCGTCATCGCCCGTTCCTACGGTTCGCTTTCGAGGGTCGGGCATATCAGTACAGAGTCCTCCCCTTCAGTCTGTCTCTGTCTCCACGAGTCTTTACGAAGATCGTGGAGGCCGCCCTCTCTCCCCTCAGGGGGAGAGGTGTGCGGGTACTCAACTATCTCGACAACTGGCTTATCTTGGCTCACTCGCGAGATCTGTTGTGTGCACACAGGGACCTGGTGCTCCGGCACCTAGATCGATTGGGACTACATGTCAACCGAGAGAAGAGCATGCTCTCCCCTGTGCAGAGCATCCTCTATCTTGGTATGGAACTCAACTCTGTCACCATGACAGCGCGACTGTCCGCAGTAAGCGCCCAGTCGGTGTTGAACTGCCTGGATCATTTCACGCAGTCGGCGGTTCCCCTGAAACTATTTCAGAGGCTCCTGGGACACATGGCATCCTCGGCGGCGGTGATACCCCTCGGGTTGATGCACATGAGGCCGCTTCAACACTGGCTCCTGAGTCGAGTTCCTTGGGGAGCGTGGCACACCGGCAGCAGGCAGATGGTGATTACGCCTCGCTGCCGACGCACCCTAACCCCGTGGTCTTCCATGGCCTTCCTTCGGGCAGGCGTACCCCTTTGGCAGGTTACGAGGCATGTAGTGGTGACAACAGACGCCTCCCTGCAGGGTTGGGGTGCAGTGTGCAACGGGCACGCAGTGTCGGGGCTTTGGACGGGCCCCCGCCTGCGCTGGCATATCAATTGCCTAGAGTTGTGGGCTGTGCTACTTGCATTGAAGAGGCTGCAGCCTCTCGTGCAGGGCAAGCACGTGCTGGTCCGGTCGGATAGCACTACTGCAGTAGCGTATATCAATCGTCAGGGTGGCGTTCGGTCTCTGCAGATAACACGACTTGCCCGATGCCTCCTCCGGTGGAGTCAGCAGGTGACCCGCTCCCTGCGTGCCACATATATCCCAGGCGACCTGAACCAGACAGCCGACGCGCTCTCTCGTCAGTCTACGCCTCGCGGAGAGTGGCGACTCCACCCCCGCGCAGTCCAGCTCATTTGGGTGCAGTTCGGGCAGGCCCAGGTGGACCTGTTTGCCTCCCTTGAAACCACCCATTGCCCGCTTTGGTACTCTCTGACCGAGGGACCCCTCGGCACGGATGCCCTAGCGCACAGCTGGCCGCGGGACAAGCGGAAGTACGCCTTCCCCCCAGTGAGCCTCATTGCACAGACCCTGTGCAAGGTCAGGGAAGAGGAGCATCAAGTGTTACTCGTTGCGCCACACTGGCCCAACCGGACTTGGTTCTCGGAGCTAATGCTCTTGACGACAGCTCCCCCCTGGCCGATTCCCCTGACGAAGGACCTGCTTTCCCAGGGGAAGGGCACGTTATGGCATCCCAGGCCAGACCTCTGGAACCTCCATGTCTGGCCCCTGGACGGGACGAGGAGATCCTGAGTGGTCTGCCCCTGGTGGTGGTAGCTAACATTTCTCAGGCTAGGGCATCTGCCACTAGGCGACTGTACGCCTACAAGTGGCGCCTCTTCTTGACCTGGTGTGCTTCTCGAGGAGAAGACACAAGGAGTTGTGCGATCGGGTCCGTGCTGTACTTCCTACAAGAGAGACTCGAGACTAACCTCTCCCCCTCCACACTGAAAGTGTATGTAGCCGCCATTGCTGCTCATCACAACTCAGTTGCTGGAAAGTCTCTAGGGCAGCACAACCTGGTCATTAGATTCCTAAGGGGTGCGAGGAGGTGTAACCCGCCTCGTCCGCACTCCATACCCTCTTGGGACCTGGATGTAGCCCTGTCAGGTCTCACCAGGCCCCCCTTCGATCCCCTAGGGGATGCCTCTCTTCCTCATCTTACGATGAAGACGGTTCTCCTTTTGGCGCTCGCCTCCATCAAGAGGGTAGGGGATCTACAGGCTTTCTCCGTGTCCCCTGACTGCCTAGAATTCGGACCCAGGGATTCTCACGTTATCCTGAGACCTCGGCCCGACTACGTGCCCAAGGTTCCCACCCCTCCTTTTCGGGACCAGGTGGTGAATTTACAGGCGCTCCCCACTGAGGAGGAAGACCCAACCCCGTCCGTGTTGTGTCCAGTACGCGCGCTGCGCCTCTACTTAGACCGCACACAGAGTTTCAGGAGCTCGGATCAGCTCTTTGTCTGTTTCGGAGGTCAGCAACAGGGGAGAGCTCTCTCCAAGCAGAGGTTGGCCCACTGGATTGTGGACGCTGTCAAGGCAGCTTACCAATCCCTAAATCGCCCGTGCCCCCTAGGAGTGAGGGCCCACTCCACCCGGGGTGTTGCCTCCTCTTGGGCCTTGGCACGGGGGGCCTCTCTCGCAGACATTTGCAGAGCTGCGGGTTGGGCTACACCCAACACCTTCGCGAGGTTTTACAACCTCCGCGTAGAGTTGGTGTCAGTCCGCGTCCTGCATGGCCACATGTAGGACCGGCAACTGGTAGGGTGTACGCCTGTTCGGTTCTTTCCCCCCTCTCTCGAGTGGGTCAGTATACCGATTCAGCCTCCATTCTTTCCCCACTGGGCGAAGAACAGGCACTCCATCCATCACTAAGCAAGCACCCTCTGGGGCAGGCTGGGCAGAGCAGCCCTGCCCCTTAGGCCGGGTTTCACCTGAGTTATTAGCTGCATAGCTCTAACCGGACCTAGTGCTACCAGACGTTGCAACTCCCCAGTAGGGCGGTTCCGTCTGATGTATCCTCATGCTGGTTCCCACCTTGGTAACCCATGACCTCCCCGGGTGGACCTCCACCTCGCGGTTTTTTCTTCAGCCGCACTTTCTTCCCATGAGTTCTTCCCCATCGGTGAGACCATGTTGGTATCTCCACTATTCTCCTCCCTGCGGTAGGAAGTGGTCTCTGTAGCGCATCCCCCACTTGAGGAAGTAGCGCTTACCCAGTGCCCTACGGTTCCGGGCGGCTTCTCGCTGTTAGAGAAACAAGGCCGCCGCCTGTGAGGCCGAAGGTGGGGGCCTTCCCACCTTTCAAGAAAGCTCTGGGACCCCCTACCTACCCACTGGTAGGTTACAATTTCGCGGTAGCGCTCACGGCTGACACGCCCAGGCCAGTCACCGTCGCTTCGTTGAGATTGTGACAGGGCACAGTGTTATGGCGTTTTCCATTGGAACCCCATCTGTCGGTTCGACACAACGTCGAGAGACCGACAGAAAGGGAACGTCTCGGTTACGTTTGTAACCTCGGTTCCCTGATGGAGGGAACGAGACGTTGTGTCCTCTTGCCACAACACGTGCTGTCCTCTGCAGCAGTCGTGAGAGGTCTCAGGCTCCTCAGAACTAAGGTGAATGAATGATGCA
Organism: Triplophysa rosa; assembly: GCF_024868665.1. Taxonomy (NCBI): domain Eukaryota; kingdom Metazoa; phylum Chordata; class Actinopteri; order Cypriniformes; family Nemacheilidae; genus Triplophysa; species Triplophysa rosa. Next base: position 6,870,729 of record NC_079897.1, read on the forward strand.
CGCCGTCTCCCTTTTATACCCGGATGTCCGGGGCAGAGTCCGGCATGCACATTTCATTTGCCAATTTTCATTGGCCTTTTAGTAGTCGGAAACGATTGGTTCTCAGGGACGAACCCCATCTGTCGGTTCGACACAATGTCTCGTTCTCTCCATCAGGAAACCGAGGTTACAAACGTAACCGAGACGTTTTTATTGGAAGTTTTATGTGTGTTCAGTGCTCTAAAATGGGCGATATCTGGCTGATACTGTATGAACAGCAGAAAAATATTTAAAACATAAAGCCATTAAATTAACAAGTATTGTCATGGCTCTGCCTCTATTAGTCATGTTTTTCTTGGTCCTGTGGCAGAGCCATGACAAAGCCTTTGGTTTTGTGTGAGAAAACCATGTGGTGTTTATCTTTTGACACTCCATGTGTTTTCTCGTGTCTTGTCATTGGCCCCGCCCCTCTCGTTTCCTGTATTGCTTCCCTGCCGTGTCTCATGTTCTTCACCTGCCCTGTGTCATTATCCCTTGTTTGTCTAGCCCCATATAATGCCCTCATGTTTCATTGTCCTGTGCTCTTGCGTTATATGTACGTGTACCCTGTGTATGTGCATGTATATGGTTCCTTGTCTGTGTACTTACCTCCGTGCCTGGTGCTGTGTGTTCCTGTTCCTGGTTGTTCTGTGAGTTTAGTTATTGTCAGTTTATTGTAGTTTTGTCCAGTGTGGTGTTTAGTCCTTGTATTTTAGTTTAGTCAGTTTATGTGCCTGTTATCTTCATTTATTATCATGTTTTGTTCCCCACTGTGGGTTTTTGTTTTGCGTGTCTTTTTGTAATAAAGTATCCTGTTAACCCCTTCATCACTGCCTGCCTGCAATTGGGTTCTTCTCCTCACGATCGTGACAAGTATGACAATACAGTAATTATATTGTAAGAGATCTTTCCTTTTAGTATTTATTGGAAATTAAAGGAGACAGCATTCGGAAAAAGTCGGCATTGTTTTTACTTTTGCTTTGCACTAGCAGGCCTCCGCCGACTGTATGCGTGCATGTGCAATTTAAAAAAAAAATTATACTTGCCCAGATTTAAATATTATTTTTTTATACATTCAGTAATATTATTGAATAAAGTTATTGTTTTTTTCTTGAGTGAAAAGAAAATCCAAATACTGTTTGGGGCTGCTTACTCTCATATTGTCCTGTGCCATGTTTTTGAAACAGCAAAATTTTACCTATAGATAGATAGATAGATAGATAGATAGATAGATAGATGATAGATAGATAGATAGATAGATAGATAGATAGATAGATAGATAGATAGATAGATAGATAGATAGATAGATAGATAGATAGATAGATAGATAGATGATAGATAGATTTAGATTTAGATAGATAGATTTAGATTTAGATAGATAGATAGATAGATAGATAGATAGATAGATAGATAGATAGATAGATAGATAGATAGATAGATAGATAGATAGATAGATAGATAGATAGATAGATAGATAGATAGATAGATAGTATATAGATAATATATTATATCTCCTTTTGTTCTGCAGATATTCCTCTTCTCTTGCTCTTTTCTTGTCTCTCTCTCACAATCCCAACTCTCTCTCTCTTCGTTCATTGTTGGATTGACGTCACTTCCTGTTTGCTGAGAGCGCGTGGTTTGAGTCGGAGCTCTTTCAAACTTATTCTTAATACATCGTTTATTCTTGTTATATCTTAAGACTTGTGTTTTAAATTGTTATTCACCGAGGGTAAAACATATCCTTAAGTATATCCCATACCAAAAATCGTCCTTAAACGCACGATAATTTATTTTTATCGGATCACTCGCTATTAGCCTCAGGCTGTTAGCATTCCCAGCCTGCTTACTGCTTAACACACTGTTCTCATTATTACATCACTAATGGCTAATGTTTCAGATGTGTTTGTACCTCTGAGTGCAGATGAGGAAACGATCGCACTTCAGTCGGAACTGGAGGCTGTGGAGAAGCAGATCCAGGATCTACTAGAGAAGCAGACACGGCTGCGAGAACGTAAAACGGCGCTGGAAACATCCAGAGCTGACGCTCGCAAATCCGCGGTAAGTTTTCATCGCGATTTTAATACTCCTTCCACTTCTACTCCGCGTGTTTCTCTGCACAGAGCCCAGGCTTCGAGAACACGGTCAGCCCAAATGAACTTCACTCCTGCACCGGCACACCCACGGCGAAAGGCGCGAGCCAGGACTGGAGCGATGACCCAACCGCCGCCACCGGTCTTCGAGATCCCGACCAGGAACGCTTTGCTGCCCTCTGCGAGACGGAATGCAACGCTGTGGTCATCGGAGACTCAATCGTCCGGAACGTACGCGCTTCCTCCACTAAAGGTAAGGTGCGCACTCATTGTTTTCCTGGCGCCCGTGTTCTTGATGTCTCTGCGCAGGTACCTGCGATCCTGAAGGACGATGCTAACGTCGGAGCTGTCGTGCTGCACGCGGGGGTGAATGACGTCAGGATGCAGGCAGTCGGAGATCCTGAAGAGGGACTTCAGGAGTCTGATCGAGACGGTACGCAACGCATCGCCCACGGCGAGGATCATCGTATCAGGGCCGCTTCCTACCTACCGACGAGGGAATGAAAAGTTCAGTAGACTATTTGCTCTAAATAAATGGTTGATGTCATGGTGTATTGAACAGAAGCTGCTCTTTGTTGATAATTTTGATCTGTTCTTGATCTTGCTTGACTACGTCTCCCAGCGGTAAGTCAAAACTTTAACCATAGTCTGTGTTCCTCCCACTCATCTGTTATAAATGTTACTGCTTCCAAATGCATAGAGACTGTGTCTGTCCCCCGAATAATACTACAAAATAACAAAATAGCCAAATCTCAGAGAAAAAATCTAATCGTGATTAAACCTGAGGACAATGTAATAAACGACCAAAACAAACTCATAAAGTTCGGCCTACTTAATATTAGATCACTAAATTCAAAAGCAGTTATTGTAAATGAAATGATCACAGACAACAGTTTTGATATACTTTGCCTTACCGAAACCTGGCTTAAACCAAATGATTATTACGGTCTAAATGAGTGTCCCCACCAAGCTACTGTTATATGCATGAGCCACGTCCGGTTGGTCGAGGTGGCGGTGTCGCAACAATCTTTAGAGACTTTCTTACTGTAACTCAGAGAACGGAGCATAAATTTAAATCATTTGAAGTGCTTGCGTTGAACATAATTGTTCCAATTGACAGTAAAAAATCATTGCTTTCTTGTACGTTGGCTACAGTGTATAGACCCCCTGGTCCCTACACTGATTTTCTGAAAGAGTTTGCGGACTTCCTATCGGACCTATTGGTTAACGTTGATAAAGTACTAATTGTCGGAGACTTTAATATCCACGTAGATAGTGCTAACGATGCATTAGCAGTGGCGTTTACAGAGCTATTACACTCTTTTGGAGTAACACAACACATCAATGGACCCACTCATCGATTTAATCATACACTAGACTTGATTATATCTCACGGAGCCGATCTAACCAATATAGATATTATACCTCAAAGCGACGATGTCACTGATC
>NC_079897.1:6877189-6879116 GCF_024868665.1 Triplophysa rosa
TGTAGCGAGGAAGGCGGGACGAGAGCCGTGGGGCAGGAAGGCGGGGCCGGTGGCGTGAGTGATAATGAGTATCAGCTGTACGCGCACCGGTCCCGCATGCCTCACGGGGAGCTAGGGAGCATAAGAGGACGAGCGACGGGACTGCCGACGAGAGAGGACCGGGCCCGGAAGTGTTACGTTTTGTTTATGTTCGTGTGGCCGGCAGTCGTCCGTGAGGGGCTGCCGGCCTTTTTACTTCTGTATTATTGTTTGTTTATTTTTGAATTAAAGTTTTATGAATGTTCGCCGGTTCCCGCCTCCTTCCTTCCCTACATTGAACTGTGTTACAAAGACCTTGGCGTTATATTAGACAGCAACCTGTCATTTAAAAATCACATCTCAAATGTCACAAAAACAGCCTTCTTCCACCTTAGAAATGTTGCCAAATTGCGAAATATTTTATGTGTGGTTCACGCAGAGAAGCTTATTCAGATATATATATATATATATATATATATATATACATATATAAATATACATATACAATCAGCTGCAATTTACAGGTGAAATTAGCTATTTGGAGAAAGAGGAACAGGAGTCGAAAGAGGAAGATAAGGTCCTCTTAGAACTTGAGTGGTAATGGACCACTTTGAAAAATGTAAACAAAGCTGGTCCAATGCTGGTGCAGGAGAACTTCCTGTTCCAGTTTTTTTAGCAACAAACATTTGAACAAATTACAACCAACATAACCAAAACGTCTCGGTTACGTTTGTAACCTCGGTTCCCTGATGGAGGGAACGAGACGTTGTGTCGAACCGACAGATGGGGTTCGTCCTTCAGAACCAATCACTTCCGACTTCTTAGAAAAGGCCAATGAAAATTGGCGAATGAAATTTGCATGTCGGACTCCGCCCCCGGATATCCGGGTATAAAAGGGAGACGGCGTTCCTCATTCATTCACCTTAGTTCTGAGGAGCCTGAGACCTCTCACGACTGCTGCAGTGGACAGCACGTGTTGTGGCAAGAGGACACAACATCTCGTTCCCTCCATCAGGGAACCGAGGTTACAAACGTAACCGAGATGTTCCCTTTCTGTCGGTCTCTCAACGTTGTGTCGAACCGACAGATGGGGTTCCAATGGAAAACGGCATAACACTGTGCCCTGTCACAATCTCAATGAAGCGACGGTGACTGGCCTGGGCGTGTCAGCCGTGACGCTACCGCGAAATTGTAACCTACCAGTGGGTAGGTAGAGGATAACTCAGGTGATACCCGGCCTAAGGGGCAGGGCTGCTCTGCCCAGCCCGCCCACAGGAGGTGCTTGCTAGTGATGGATGGAGTGCCTGTTCTTCACCCAGTGGGATAAGAAGGGAGGCTAGTAGTACGCTGACCCCCTAGGGTCAGGTACTGTCATAGGCGTACACCCTGCCAGTCGCCGGTATTGCCTGATGCCTGCAAGACTCGCCGACCGGTTTACGCGAAGGCTGTAGGACCTCGCGAAGGTGATGGGTGTAGCCCAACCCGCAGCTCTGCAGATGTCTGACAGAGAGGCGCCTCGAGCCAGTGCCCACGAGGAGGCTGTACTCCGTGTGGAGAGAGCTCTCACCCAGTGGGCGTAGGCGAACTAGGATGGCGTCCATGATCCAATGCGCCAATCTCTGTTTGAGACAGCCCTCCCTGCTGATCTCCAAAACAGACAAAGAGCTGCTCAGAGCTACTGCGGCTCTGCGTGCGTTCCAAGCAGAGGCGCAATGCGCGTACTGGACACAACACGGATGGGGTTGGGTCTTCCTCCCCGGTGGGGAGCGCCTGTAAGTTCACCACCTGGTGTCTCGGGGGAGTGGTGGGAACTTTGGGCACGTAGCCGGGCCGGGGTCTCAGGATAGCGTGAGAATAACCGGGCCCGAGTTCTAGGCAATCTGTGGACACGGAGAATGCTTGTAGGTCC
>NC_079897.1:6879803-6987345 GCF_024868665.1 Triplophysa rosa
AAGGCCACTGGGTAAGCGCTACTTCCTCAAGCGGGGGATGCGCTACAGAGACCACTTCCTACCACAGGGAGGAGACTAGTGGAGATACCAACATGGTCTCACCGATGGGGGAGAACTCATGGGAAGAAAGTGCGGACTGAAGGAGTTAACCGCGAGGTGGAGGTCCACCTAAGGAGGTCATGGGTTACCAAGGTGGGAACCAGCATGAGGATACATCAGACGGAACCGCCCTGCTGGGGGGTTGCAACGTCTGGTAGCACTAGGTCCGGTTAGAGCTATGTTGCGAATAACTCAGGTGATACCCGGCCTAAGGGGCAGGGCTGCTCTGCCCAGCCCGCCCACAGGAGGTGCTTGCTAGTGATGGATGGAGTGCCTGTTCTTCACCCAGTGGGATAAGAAGGGAGGCTAGTAGTACGCTGACCCCCTAGGGTCAGGTACTGTCATAGGCGTACACCCTGCCAGTCGCCGGTATTGCCTGATGCCTGCAAGACTCGCCGACCGGTTTACGCGAAGGCTGTAGGACCTCGCGAAGGTGATGGGTGTAGCCCAACCCGCAGCTCTGCAGATGTCTGTCAGAGAGGCGCCTCGAGCCAGTGCCCACGAGGAGGCTGTACTCCGTGTGGAGAGAGCTCTCACCCAGTGGGCGTAGGCGAACTAGGATGGCGTCCATGATCCAATGCGCCAATCTCTGTTTGAGACAGCCCTCCCTGCTGATCTCCAAAACAGACAAAGAGCTGCTCAGAGCTACTGCGGCTCTGCGTGCGTTCCAAGCAGAGGCGCAATGCGCGTACTGGACACAACACGGATGGGGTTGGGTCTTCCTCCCCGGTGGGGAGCGCCTGTAAGTTCACCACCTGGTGTCTCGGGGGAGTGGTGAGAACTTTGGGCACATAGCCGGGCCGGGGTCTCAGGATAGCGTGAGAATAACCTGGCCCGAGTTCTAGGCAATCTGTGGACACGGATAATGCTTGTAGGTCCGCTACCCTCTTGAGCGTCCTCCCGAGAGCCGTCTTCATCGTGAAGTGAGAAAGAGCGGCATCTCCGAGGGGCTCCAGGACCGCATCAAGGTCGTAAGAGGGTACGGAGCGTGGGTGAGGTGGTAGCCTTCCCGCGCCCCCTGGGAACCAAATGATCAGGTTGTGCTGTCCTAAAGACTACCAGCAACTGGGTCGTGATGAGCGGCAACAGCGGCTACATACACGTTCAGTGTGGAAGGGGAGAGATTATTCTCGAGTCTCTGGAAGCCTCTCGACCCACTTGATCAAGCAACTCCGCAGGTCTTCTCTTCGAGAAGAGCACCAGGATGAGAAGAGGCACCACTAGGCGTATCGTCACCTAGTGGCCAGGGCCCTAGCCTGAGTAGTGGTCTTAACCGCCGCAGGGGTAGGCTACTCAGGATCTCCTCGTTCCGTCCAGGGGCCAGAAATGGAGGTTCCAGAGGTCTAGCCCGTGATGCCATAACGTGCCCTTCCCCTGGGAAAGCAGGTCCTTCGTCAGGGGAATCGGCCAGGGGGGAGCTGTCGTCAAGAACATTAGCTCCGAGAAGTCCGGTTGGGCCAGTATGGCGCAACTAGTACCCTTGATGCTCCTCTTCCCTGACATTGCACAGGATCTGTGCAATGAGGCTCACTGGGGGAAAGACGTACTTCCGCTTGTCCCACGGCCAGCTATGCGCTAGAGCCTCCGTGCCGAGGCAGGGAGTACCTTAGCGGCAATGGGTGGTGTCCAGGGAGGCGAAGGGGTCTACCTGAGCCCGCCCTGACTGTCCCCAATGAGCTGGCTACGCGGGGGTGGAGTCGCCACTCTCCGCGAGGCGTCAACTGACGAGAGAGCACATCGGCTGTCTGGTTCAGGTCACCTGGGATATGTGTGGCCCTGCGGACTCCACAGGAGGCGTCGTCGGGCGAGTCATGTTAGCTGCCATAAGCGAACGCCACCCTGGCGGTTAAAAACGCTACGGCAGTTGTGCAGTCTGACCGGACCAGCACGTGCTTGTTCTGCACGATAGGTTGTAACCCCTTCAGTGCGGGTAGCACATCCAACAACTCTAGGCAATTGATATGCCTGCGCAGGCGGGGGCCCGTCCATCGCCCTGACACTGTGTGCCCGTTGCACATGGCACCCCAACCCTGCAGGGAGGCGTCTGTCGACCCTGACGCGTCTCGCCTGCCCGAGAGGGACCCCCGTCCGTAGAAAAGGTCATTGAAGACCAAGGGGTTAGGATGCGTCGGCAGAAAAGCATAATCACCATCCGCCTGCTGCCGGTATGCCACGCTCTCCAGGGAACTCGACTCTGTAGCCAGTGTTAGAGCGGTCTCATGTGCATCGACCTGAGGGGTATCACCACCGTCGAGGATGCCATGTGCCCAGGAGCCTCTTCCCGCTGACTGTTTGAAATATTCCAGGCAGTTCAACACTGACTGAGCGCAGTCGCGCTGTAATGGAGACAGAGTTGAGTTCCATACCAAAAAAGAGAATGCTCTGCACAGAGGAGAGCTTGCTCATTTTCGGTTGACCTGTGGTCCCAATCGATCTAGGTGCCGAAGCACTAGGTCCCTGTGTGTACATAACAGATCTCATGAGCCAGTCGTCGAGATAGTTTAGTACCCGCACACCTCTCTCCCTGAGGGGAGTGAGGGCGGCTTCCACGATCTTCGTGAAGACTCGTGGGGACAGGGACAGACCGAAGGGGAGGACTCTGTACTAATATGCCTGACCCTCGAAAGCGAACCGTAGGAACGGGCGATGACGAGGGAGAAGAGACATGAGAGTAAGCGTCCTTCAGGTCGATTGCCATGAATCCATCTTGACATCTGACAGATGCCAGGATGCGCTTCTGTGTGAGCATCCTGAACGGCAGCTTGAGTAGGTGCCTGTTCAGGGTACGCAGATCTAGCGACCCCCGCTCTTTTGGGGACGATGAAGTACGGGCTGTAAAACCCGTTGAACATCTCGGCTAGAGGGACGAGCACGATCGCTTCCTCACCAGAGGGGTGGCGACCTCGGCCCGAAGCACGGGGCATCCTTGCCTTTGCTGAGGTTAAGAGGATGCCCCGAAACTTGGGCGGGCGTCCGGGGAGTTGGATCGCGTAGCCGAGACGGACCGTATCTCGTAGTCACCGTGACGGTTTGGGAAGCTCTTGTCAGGCTCCCAGGGACCAACAGGGAGGCTAGGGGTACGTTCTGCTTCATCGACCTCCCGGGGGTTGTTCGATGGCTGGCAGTACGGATCCCTCGCCGTGGGGGGGACCCCCGGGGAGGAGATCGGCTCTGCAGTTTTACCTGTCTGGCGAAGATGTAGCACAACGCACCATCGAATGAGAGTGCTTAGGCTAATGATTATCCTTGACATTGGGTCTTGACGCAACGTCGAGTTGCCGAACACTGACGTGCAGAGGGTGAGAGCGGCTGTGATAATACCCAGACGATGATGTGGCACAAAGCACCGTCGATTGAGAGTGCTTAGGCTGCTGATTATCCTCGACATTGGGTCTCGCCGCAACGTCGAGTTGCCGAACACCGTCGTGTAGAGGGTGAGAGCGGCTGTGATAATACCCAGACGATGATGTGGCACAAAGCACCGTCGATTGAGAGTGCTTAGGCTGCTGATTATCCTCGACATTGGGTCTCGCCGTGACGCAACGTCGAGTTGCCGAACACCGTCGTGTAGAGGGTGAGAGCGGCTGTGATAATACCCAGACGATGATGTGGCACAAAGCACCGTCGATTGAGAGTGCTTAGGCTGCTGATTATCCTCGACATTGGGTCTCGCCGTGACGCAACGTCGAGTTGCCGAACACCGTCGTGTAGAGGGTGAGAGCGGCTGTGATAAAAGCCCAGAGAGGGAGAAAACTTTTAGAAAGGTATTCTCGAACTCCCTGGGGTCTTCCCATGAGGGCCGCATTGGCTTTCACCGCGGCTGCTGATGGGGTGGTGGTCTCCTCTTCGATGTCTCGAAGAGGACCAGGGCTGCTGGGAAGCAGACGGTGCACGGGATCTCGGCGGCCAGAGGGCGGTCGAGTCGCAGCTGGGGAGGACATACGTGATATCCTCTGTCTGCTCCCTAACTGTCGAACTCGACAGTATCACCAAACAGCCCCCCCTTCCGAGATGGGTGCATCGAGAAAGCGGACTTTCTCAGAGTTACTCACCTGTGCAAGGTTCAGCCAGAGGTGTCTCTCCTGGACCACAAGTGTGGACATCGCCCGACCCAGGGCCCGCGCGATCACCTTGTTCGCCCGAGAGCGAGGTCGGTGAAGCCGCGGAGTTCCTGCATAAGCGCTGGGTCGGTCTTACCCTCGTGGAGCTCTCTCCGCGCATTGGCCTGCAGGAAGGCCATAGCATGGAGAGAGGGGACAGCTTGGCCCGCAGCAGAGTAAGCTCTCGACACCTCAGATGCCGAAAAGCCTACGTGCTTTGGACGGGAGTCTAGGTCGAGCCCCTGGGGGACATCGACGTATCCTCTAGCTGCCCCACCATCGAGGGAAGAAAGGGTGATGGAACTAGTTGACGTGTACGCGCCGAAGGGGGCGTTCCAGGTCGTACTAGGTTCCTCATGCACTTCCGGGGGAACACGGCACTGAGGGCGAGTGCGGCTTGGAGCCGCTCTCAAGCCCGATGTACCGTGTATCCAGCCGCGAGCGTTGGGAGAGGCAGTGCGGTGCACCGCAACCCAAAGCCGGCGGCCCGGGAAAGCATGGCTGACATTTCGACATCCGCTTCTTCCTGATCTCGACCCCCCGAGGGAGGGAGCTTCAAGGAATCGTCGGAGTCTGATGCCAGTAAGTCACCCTCCGATGCTGCAACAGACACCTCATCATCACGTACCGTGTCCGATACGTGATTGAGGAATAAGACGGCGGACCGTCTTATGGGGAACGGTCAGACGAGCAAGGCGAGGTGCGAACGGTCCGCGAGCCAGTGGCTGACGGATTAGCGCTCACAGTAATCCTCATATCACCCTCGCTGCTCGCCGTAGCGGACGGCAGGGCCGTAGTCCTGCCGTCACGGAACGGGAAGCAGACAAGGTGGTGGCTGAGTCCCGTGGGAACACAGCCACCCGTGACGCAACGTCTGAATCGTCAGCCGCCCGCAGTGCGGGCAGGACGTATCCACAATATCTGCCCCAGCGTACTGGAAGCAGATATCGTGTCCGTCCCCCTCCTCGATGAGTGTGTTGCACCCAAGAGAACAGCGGGACATGCCACGCTGGAGAAATTTGCTCTTTTAGAGAAAAAACTCGAACACTTCTGGAACCGCCGAGACGCCCAGGGGAAGTCGCTGCAGGAAGGGACAGTCCGCTGCACCACGTCGTAGAGCCGGCAGTCTTGTAGCGAAGTCTGTTGATCACGAGCGAAGGCTCCGAAGAACAAAAGGTGAATGAATGAGGCACGCCGTCTCCCTTTTATACCCGGATATCCGGGGGCGGAGTCCGGCATGCAAATTTCATTCGCCAATTTTCATTGGCCTTTTCTAAGAAGTCGGAAGTGATTGGCTCTCAAGGACGAACCCCATCTGTCGGTTCGACACAACGTCGAGAGACTGACAGAAAGGGAAATAAAGTTATGTTATACCAATAATAATATTTTTTTAGCAAAAATCTTCAAGATGAAATCATACTGTATATGATTTATAAAATAAAAAAAATTGTAATGAAACTGGAAGATCACAAGATGCTACAGTAATGACCATACTGACAAAAATGCTGTCATCTTAACTCACAGTCATGTCATTCAAAACCTATATAACTTTTTTTCTGTGGAACAAGAAGATCTTTTGAGAAATGTGGTTTTGTGTCAATACAATAAAAACAAATGGGGCCAGTGTTGTTTGGTTAATACTGTAACATTCTTAAAAAAAAATAGCTTTACTAGAAAAGACATGTAGTTGACCAGCATTTTTACCAGCTAGATTAGCATCAAGGTAACAACCACAATAAATAAATCAAGACCAGGCTCCATCAGCAGGGCTGTGTATAGAATTTGTTTGCAATATCAAATACTGCAAGTGTAAAGTTTGTGTCTAAATTGATCTTATTTGAGCTAGTGAGTTTAGTTGTGCTTCATGCAGTGCAGCTGCCTCATATTACACTTCTGTGTATGCAGTAAACAGCCGGTTGTCTTGTGACAATAAGCATGTGTTGTCATGGGTTTCAGAAGCAAAAAAAAAGGTGTGAGGGGATGTGTATATGGGATTTCCTGTATTCTGGTGCCTTTTAATTAAACAAATGCTTTTATATCCTAAAACATTTATATCCACATACCTGGCAAGGTTATTAAGTCATACAATAATATTTACATTACATTAACATTTGGCCGACGCTTTTATCCAAAGTGACTTACAGTACATTGCATTATACTACAGTATACATATGTTTTTGAGTATGTGCAACCCCCCTGGGATCGTACCCATGAGCTTGGCGTTGCTAGTGCCATGCTCTAACCACTGAGCCACAGGAAAGCAAATTTCCTCCAATAAATTAATCCATAGGAATAACTGTTGTAACAACATGGTGTTGTAACAACAAGTGTCACTGTAATTTGTTGTACCATTTGAGATTGTAGAACTGAACCTCAGAAGATCTAAAACAACTCAAAAGCTTAATAGGTAGGTGGCCTGTAACAAAATTTTCACCCAAGTTGAAAACAAATATTTCTTCACAGTAACAGGTCTAAGCCCCATTTACACCTGGTATTAACATCTATCTCAGATGATCTCTTACAAGTGGCCAGCTGAGACAGATAACCAACTATACCAGGTATTCAAATGTGTCCCCAGTGAACAGACTCCAGTGATTGGATTCTGTTGATCGGAGGGTTTCTGTTTCCATCTTTTCAAATTTCACTTTAATGTGTAACTGCATATGGGAGGCAAATCCTGCCAAATTTAAATAAATAAATTAAACGATGAAAATGAAAACCAGATTAGCAATTTCATTATACACAACTGCGTGCACAAAATGTGCCAAAATGAAAAATAAAATGAAATTATTTCATTTTCATTTTTACACTGACAATGCGTTGTCCCTGTCAAATTGAAAAAGAAAATGCAATTGGTGATTTGACATTTCATTTTCACTAAAATCTCGAGGCAAGACTGCCAATTTGAAAATGAAAAGGCAAATGTGAAAAATAAATTGTAAAAACATTTTTACAAAGTTTTTATTAATGTTCACGCAATAATACTGACACAATTCAAATTATAATGTAAACTTTGATTTTCATTTTATTTTATTTTATTTTCTCTTCTCTTTTATTTCATTTTCGTTTTCATTTTCGTCTTCGTTTTCATTTTCTTTTTCTTGTTCACAGTCATGCAAATTACATGTTAATTAGTGGGTGTGGACGAGCGTCTGCATTACTGGGAACGCCCACAAAAACGTCATATCCGTTTATTCGAACGAACGTGTGTAGACCTTGTCAGGCGCTTGGCCTTAGCGCTTTGTAATGATGACGATGACTGTGCCTGGTGCAATACCGAAAATTGTTGTGTGGTGTTCTGCATCTCTGATAAGTTAACAGACGAACAAACTAAAGCATTGGAGAGCCCGTATCTCTAGCGTGCCCTGAAACATGCCGGAGCGCGATTGTCCCCACTCCGCCGCTGACCTGCGCTCACACTGTACATTACCATCCGCACCCGAGCACGCTATCATCGTTACACTGTGACTGCTTTTAAGAAAACATAAACAAAGCGATCTTTCTCAGCACAATAGAATCCATCGTAATGTTCGGTTTGAGGTTGATAAGATGTGTTTAACCTCACGCGCGCTGTGCGCAGACCAATTATGATTGCGCAGACCTTATGGTATCACAAGAGCGGCTCATATGTGTTTAAATCAGCCCCGCGTACTTCATTATGATTATGAGCCAATCGTTATACAAAGTGCTGCACTATGTTATGAACGCATGTTTTAAATGATGCGCCTGTTTAAATTCCTTGAAGTTCAGCTGTCATACCAAAAAACATCTAATATCTACAACACTTATAAGTGCAGGCCTGTGTCACCTCGCCATGGGACAAAAAAAACCATTCTAATGAATTAATAGTGTATGCGTATTAGATGTTTTTGGTATGACAGCTGAACTTCAAGGAATTTAAACAGGCGCATCATTTAAAACATGCGTTCATAACATAGTGCAGCACTTTGTATAACGATTGGCTCATAATCATAATGAATGAAGTATGCGGGGCTGATTTAAACACATATGAGCCGCTCTTGTGATACCATAAGCGAATTGGTCTGCGCACAGCGCGCGTGAAGTTAAACACATCTTATCAACCTCAAACCGAACATTACGATGGATTCTATTGTGCTGAGAAAGATCGCTTTGTTTATGTTTCCTTAAAAGCAGTCACAGTGTAATGATGATAGCGTGCTCGGGTGCGGATGGTAATGTACAGTGTGAGCGCAGGTCAGCGGCGGAGTGGGGACAATCGCGCTCCGGCATGTTTCAGGGCACGCTAGAGTTACGGGGTCTCCAATGCTTTAGTTTGTTCGTCTGTTAACTTATCAGAGATGCAGAACACCACACAACAATTTTCGGTATTGCACCAGGCACAGTCATCGTCATCATTACAAAGCGCTAAGGCCAAGCGCCTCACAAGGTCTACACACGTTCGTTCGAATAAACGGATATGACGTTTTTGTGGGCGTTCCCAGTAATGCAGACGCTCGTCCACACCCACTAATTAACATGTAATTTGCATGACAGTGAACAAGAAAAAGAAAATGAAAACGAAGACGAAAACGAAAATGACAACGAAAATGAAATAAAAGAGAAGAGAAAATAAAATAAAATGAAAATCAAAGTTTACATTTTAATTTGAATTGTGTCAGTATTATTGCGTGAACATTAATAAAACCTTTGTAAAAAATGTTTTTACAATTTATTTTTCACATTTGCCTTTTCATTTTCAAATTGGCAGTCTTGCCTCGAGATTTTAGTGAAAATGAAATGTCAAATCACCAATTGCATTTTCTTTTTCAATTTGACAGGGACAACGCATTGTCAGTGTAAAAATGAAAATGAAAATAAAATAGTTCCTTTTATTTTTAGCACATATTGTGCACGCAGTTGTGTATAATGAAATTGCTAATCTGGTTTTCATTTTCATTTTCATCGTTTAATTTATTTATTTAAATTTGGCAGGATTTGCCTCCCATAACTGCATGTTGACATCAGGCATACTAAAGATGTTCTGTGAAATACTTGACATTGTTTCACATATTTAGACTTTTAAAGGGGTCATATGGTGCGAATACGTGTTTTTCTGTGTCTTTGGTGTGTTATAAGTTGCCCATGCATGTGTTAGAAACATAAAATTGCAAAAATTAAAGTCACAGAACAAAAGATGCATTCTATCTAAAAGCGAATGCTCACCCAGACCTGCCTGAAACGCCTCGTGTAACCACACCCCCACAAAACTACGTCACTTCGTGGTATGATTCGACTAAGACCGCCCAAATGTATATGCAAGTAAGGTGGGCGTACCTGTCAGTACAATTGCTTTGGAACCTGATGTTCCAAATATGGTAAGAGGCGTTACATTTCCGTCACACGCTTGCAGTATCCAACCAATCACTACGCCATGGTTAACTGGCCAATCACAGCGCACCTCGCTTTTCATAGAGGCGGAGCAAAGAGGAGATACAAACATGCACGGCGTGTGGAAAATAGTTTTTTAACATTAAATCATGTATACACATTGCATTACATCGAAAACAAACAATAATATTCATTTTAGCCGTGTCATATGACCCCTTTAAGCCAAACCTAACCGGTGAAGCTTAAAGCCTGTTTTGTTGCAATTACTAGGTCTTATGGGAATGGACACATTACGAATATCATGTTTTAGGTTTGAGAAAGTTCATGAGGTAGATGTTTAGTACTGGTGTAAACAGGGTTGCCAGGACACACAGACACTAGACTGATTTCAGACACAAAATTATTCTGATTGCCCATTGCACCCAAATTTGTTTCTAGAAGAACTAAAGGGACTGGAGAGGCGAGGTTTGGCATGAGACCACAGCACTGAAAGGTTGCTTGTGTTAACTGAGTGTTTTGTGTGGGAAGATGAGAGCTCAAGCGGGCGTAAGAGGATCAAGGTCTGTGTTGGTGCATACCACTCTGGCCCTGCAGAGGAAGTCTTGCTTATGAAAGTGTTATTGCTCAGAGGCTGCTCTTTCCTGGCTCACGAGGTTTAATTAGGTTTGTCAATTGTTGTGTTTGATTTAACCCTTGTGTGGTGTTCATATTTTTGTTACTCAGCCAGTGTTGGAGGGTTTAGTGGACCCGCTGCAGTTTGGGGTTTTTAATTCAACACAACCAAACACTTTATGTTAAAATAATTAAAAGATGTTTACTTCATCCCAATTACAAGCAATCTAAACAGCATATATGGTTAATATTTGCCCTTTACCTTTGTTAGATCACATTTATGAATTGAAGTGCTCCACGTTTTTTTGCGGGAACGGCAGGGGCAGAAACAGAAAACTCAAACTCTCACACACTCTCTCTCACACACACGCACAAAGAAACACACACAAACATAAAAGGAGGCCCAGACACAAAGAGGACACAATGAAGGTACACAGAACCTACAGTTTCCACAATTTTATAAGGTCCATTGGACCCGAACATCCTGTATGTAATATAAATGTGTAAGGGGGTGCACAGCGTGCAGTAATTGAAAATGTGTCCTGATATATTTTCTTCATAGAAAATAAGCCAAGGCCAATGAGTTTGAATTTGAAACAATAATTAATTGTATAATTTTTCTTTTGATAAAAAATGAAAACGGGTCTCACATGATTCTCCTACAATTTCTTAGGAGGAAAAAATTGGGGTAAATTTGATAAACAAAAGTTTGTTCACATTGAAATCTTCAGTATTTCGATTGAGCTCACTTTGTCACATCGGTGAGATCCCTTATGAAACTTTGTGAGATTTCTGGCTCTTTTTCTCAGGAGAAATATCTGAGATGCAGGAGAGTTAACCAAAAATACCCATATGCTCTTCATTTAATCTCATTGATGTAAAAAAAATAATCTCTGATTTTTCTTTCCTATGGGTTCATGGTACTATCCACAGGAAGAACAACAGTGGAAACTTCTATCAAAGCTCCTAAATTCCCAATAAGTATGGATATTGTTTTGTCTTATGTATGATTTTAAACTATTTATATTGCCATTGCACCAGCGAGTGACATACAGTATACAAGTACGTTTATAGTATGTGAACTAAAACAATCATGGCATCACTTACAGATAGTTCAATGCTGTTGTGGAAGAGTACTTGTCAGATTTATCTGCACATTTCTCTGTAAATGAATATTTCCTGCTTCACTTTTCACGCTGTCTGGTAAATGTTGACAATGGCTTCAGATTCTCGACTGCAGATTTGGGTTCCTATTTTAGAATCATGGTATAAGGTTGCAGAAAATAAATGAAAAGGCTTGCATAGTGATTGAATTAAGAGAAACGACCTAGTTTAGCCTAAGACATCGTTTGGCAGTAAAATGATTTAGGGGATTTCTTGTTTAAAAGCAATTGAATTGAAAGGATTCCAGCATGTTTACAGATTAGGAGGATTATTTAAAAAAGGATCTCTCTTCTAACACAGCTATAATCCAAGATGTTCTTTTGACACCTCTTAGTGGGTTGATGAGCAAGATTGTCCTGAAAAAAATGCATCTTGCAAGATCAGTGCAAAACTTGGTTTCTTTGCACACAAATAAAACCTAGTGTTGGTGAAGTTAAGCTTGTGAATGTGGATGCATTCCTTTCATGTTTGAAGATAAATACTGTAATACAAAAAAAAATCAGATTAGTCTCGTCTATTTCAAAACTACACCACCATCTGAAGTGTTTACATTTTATCTATGTACAGGTACTTTCTTGGCAATTTTGTAATTGCAATTAAAATGTTTGCACACTCTGAAAGCTGGCTGAATCAAGAGCAGGCCGCGAGGGGGTCAGCCGCACACCTCCCACTCCACAAGATGGGGGCTCAGGATGACCCGGAGGCTTTCTTGGAGCTTTTTGAGAGGTCCGCGGAGCTTTCGGGCTGGCAGCTGGACGTTTGGTCAGCGAGGCTTATTCCCCTTCTAACAGGGGAGGCCCAGCTGGCCGCTCAGCACCTGCCAGTCCAAAATTTGCTTTTATACGCGGACCTCAAGAAAGCCATCCTCCAGCGGGTCGGCCTGAGCCCAGTGCAACAACGGCAGCGGTTCCGCTCGTTGGAGCTTGGGGAGTGCGGCCAACCCTTCTCGATGGCTCAGCAGCTCCAGGACGCATGCCACAAATGGCTGATGGCCGACGGAAGCGACGTCGAGGCTATCATCGACAAAGTGACACTGGAGCAGTTTTTGGGCCAGCTACCACCGAAGACCGCCCAGTGGGTCCAGTGTCACTGGCCGGTGTCGCTGAGTCAGGCCATCCAGTTGGCGGAGGACCAGATGGTGACGTGCCCCGGGGTCGGCGTACCCCGACCATCTCTCTCTCTCTCCCTCACTCTATGTCTCCCCCCTCCTCCCAGACCAGTTCCCTTTCCCAGGTCCCCGACCGGCTTCGGCCCCAGACCCGCCCCTAGATCCCAGGATGCAGCAGGAGCGGCGAGGTTTCCCTTTAGAGGACTGGGACGACACAACGGGGCTGCAGGTCCTCCCGTCCATCAAGCGTCTCCTCACCAAGCCTTTGGCTTACTTCCTGCCACCGGGGCGGCGGGGAAGTCTGGGATGATCTGTTGGCGATGCAGGGAGCCGGGTAACTCTGTAGACCGCTGTTCCGTCATGGAGGTCGGTACAGTGATCCGGATCCCCGATGCCCCACGGGTTGCCCCCGATCCAGCCGGCCTGTATCAAATACCCGTGAGTATAAAAGGTGATACATATGAGGCTTTGGTGGATTCAGGATGTAACCAAACCTCAATTCATCAACGCCTGATTCAATCCGTGGCAGGGGGTACGAGCCGCATGGTTAAGGTACGGTTTGTACACGGGGACGTGGTGAACTACCCTTTGGTGTCGCTGGCAATACAATTTCGGGGACAAAAGCATAGAGTTGAGGTGGCGGTTAATCCGCACCTCCGACATCTGCTAATTTTGGGGACGAATTGGCCGATGTTTTCCGTTCTATTGGGGCAATTGTGTGCGGATGTCTCTTGGAGAAATTGAGAGCAGTGAAAGGGGGCGGTCGTGCAGGTGGGAGAAGTTGAGCCGGGACCACTGGGATTTGACTCGGGGGAACAGAGTGCCACAGAGAGGCAAACCCTCTGTCGGTGCGACGATTTTCCCCTGGAGCAGTCGCACGATGAGTCGCTCAAACACGCGTTCAATCAGGTCTGTGTCATTGATGGACAGCTTCTCCACCCGGCGCAACCGCTCTCCAATCCCTATTTTGCCATTTTAAAAGACCCAATGTATCGAGTGACCCAAGACACTCAAACAAAAAAAGTTACAACCCAGTTAGTCGTACCAAAAAGCCGTCAGGAAATGCTTTTCCAGATGGCTCACTGTAATCCTATGGCCGGGCACTTAGGGCAAACCGCAACATTAAACCGTCTAACGGCCCGATTCTTGGAGGACGGACCTTCAGACAGCAAAAACCAAATTCAGTATGTCCTGGACCTGAGAACAAAACTCCACACATTGGGGTGGCTCTCAATGGAGAATTTGTTACAGGCCCAGGACAGACAAAGCCGACAATATAACAGGGGTGCCAGATTGCGCAAATTTGCACCGGGAGATAAAGTTCTTGTATTGCTCCCCACCTCAAGCTCCAATTTACTCGCCAAGTGGCAAGGGCCCTTCGAGGTCACACAGCGAATCGGAGATCTCAATTATGAAGTGGTTCGATCGGACAGGATCGGGGCACATCAAGTCTATCACCTCAACCTCCTTAAAAAATGGAGTGAGGCGAACACGGTGATGCTGGCGACGGTAGTGAGTAGAGAGGAAGATCTCGGGCCAGAAGTGAGCCACAAAAAACAATCCCTTGCTCTGGCCCCAGGGGGGATCACCTCTCACCCTCCCAGCTCACCGATGTGGCCAGGTTGCAAGCGAATTTCACAGATGTGTTCTCGCCCCTGTCCGGGTGCACTAACCTCATCGAGCACCGTATTGAGACCAAGCCAGGCGCGGTAATTCGCAGCCGGCCGTATAGGTTACCTGAACACAAAAAGAAGGTGGTTCAGGAAGAATTACAAGCGATGCTAAAGATGGGGGTAATAGAAGAGTCCAGCAGTGATTGGGCGAGCCCGATAGTTTTGGTCCCTAAAACCGACGGCTCCATCCGTTTCTGCGTGGACTGTCGCAAAGTGAATGCTGTGTCGAAGTTTGACGCTTATCCGATGCCACGGATTGACGAGCTGCTGGATCGGCTAGGCGCGGCTTGCTTTTATTCGACACTGGATTTGACTAAAGGATATTGGCAGATCCCCTTATCTCCCTTATCCAAAGAAAAAACAGCTTTCACTACGCCGTTCGGGTTACACCAATTCGTCACACTTCCGTTCGGCTTATTCGGAGCTCCGGCTACCTTCCAGCGTCTCATGGACCGAGTCGTATGCTCTCAAGGAGAGAGACGATGTACAGCACCATTGAAAAAGAATGCTTGGCGATCAGGTGGGCCTATCTCACCCTCCGCTACTATCTCCTGGTGCGCGAATTCACGCTCTATTCGGACCACGCTCCCCTCCAATGGCTCCACCGCATGAAGGATACCAACGCGCGGATCACCCGTTGGTATCTAGCTTTACAACCCTTCAAATCCACAGGCCGGGGTCTCAGATGGTTGTGGCCGATTTCCTCTCCAGAAGGAGGGGGGAGGCTGCAGGCCGGACAGTGCCCCGGTCTGAGTCGGGCGGTGGGGGTATGTGGCGAGGGGGGTGTGGTTTAGCGAGGTCTGCACCGAGGGGAGGAGGCAAGAGAAAAACGGCGCGTAAGTAAGTCAAGTACACATTAAGATCACCTGTGTCTCATTCCAGTGATTGGTGACGAGACGCTTTTTAAGCAGCACGAGAGGACAACACCGTGAGAGAGAGTGGCTGAGAAGCAGCACGGAGAGAGATCGGCTGAGCACGAGAGACTGAGAGAGGACGGCAGAGAAAGTGCCTAAAGACAGCAACTTGTTGCAGATTATGTGCCAGGAAGGCCATACTTTATACTTTGATTTATTTACTTTACCTTTTGTACAAATAAACTTTGTCTCAGCCACGCCGACCCCGCCTCCTTTCTTCCCTCCTACAACGAACGTATTACACTTATAATTTTATGATGTTCTTGTAGTAATGTAATCATTGTGAGGACATTTTTATAGTGCTTAAATGGTGCTCAAGTGGTTGTCACATACTCAAAGAAGTAATTCTAAGTACAACCGTTCCCTGAGGCCTAATCTCTTTATTGACCAAGCTGAGAATTTGTGTGTGTTTAACTGCTTCTGCAAAATTGATGGGTCAATCTGTCCATTATCTCCTCCATACATATGTGAATTTGTGCTGCATAACAATCTCTCTCTGTCTCAAACCTTCATCTCTACTGGTGTGCAAGGGAATTTCACAGTCAGACATGATAATTGTATTGAGTTGGGAATTGTGAGGGGTCTGTGCAACAGGATTTGAGAGAGTTGCAGAAGTTTTCCAGTGTTTTATATACAAACAGTTGAAATGTGTTACGAATCGATACATTTAATTTAACACATTATGGCCCGGTTTCACAGACAAGGCTTAAGGCTAGTCCCAGACTTAAATTAATGTTTGAGCTGTCTCAACTGAGAATAACTTGCCCTAACATATCGTAAAATATGTCAGTGCCATTGTTTTGTCTAAAGATGCACATAGGTAAAGTTTCTATCTAAAGCATTTTTAGTGACTCAAATATCCTAATCTAACTAAGGCATAGTCCTGGTTTAAGCTAAACCTTGTGTGTGAAACCGGGCCTAAATGAGTTTGATGTGGTAAATCCACTGTTTGTAGTTTGTTTTTAAGCATTGTTTAAGATTGGTTAGTATTAATAACCTTACAAAGATTTTGCTGTTGTACAATTTTAAAAAGTAATTGTTTCAGTGTGAGTGGATCTGCTTGTGTAAACCTTGTCTTTAAATAATTTCCTCTGTCTGTTAATAATTGTTCTTGTCAATAATTTATTTTGCTCATGTATTTGTTTATATAAGATATTTTAGTTTTGCTCAATGCCCTTCCTGGTCTCCTTTTGCTAATATAGTTGTGATTTTATGGCAAGTTTTTTCATGCAAACTTATTCTGCACACTTTGCAAGGCTGCCATGTTTGTCCTTGTTATAAATAAATGCTCAAATTGTGAATGCATTTGGCATCCATCTGGGAGAATTTTAAATGTAGAGCACCAGGGTCTGTTATTCTCTTAGAAAAAACGAAGTGATTTGTTTCAGAAATGGTGCTTAATGAATCTGTGAAACAGATGTATTATAAATGTCTTAAATTGTTGGATTTAAATCAGATGGTACTGTATGTCTTGACAGCCTGTTTTATAAATTCATTTTTGTCTAAGATTCTAAGATTTCTTACACTTTTTAAAGCAAATGTTCTGGCACGACACCAAGGCATTGCTATATGGTCGCTAAGATGTTCTGAGTGGTTTTGATAACATTCTTTTGTAGACTTGGCAAGAGTCTCCAACAGGGTTTCTGTGGTGATACTGCCGGGGGTCTCCTAAAATATTATTTTGACAAAATTAGACATCAAACAAAAACGTAAGGAAAATGCAATAATGCAATGTATACTATTTAAAAAATACATAAAACATATTTAAAGAACCATATTTCAGAAGAAAAGCATAAAGTTAAAAATTTACTCTAGTTAACGTGAGTTTTGAATTCTATAGTAGTATATATGCGGGTCATAGTGTCAAAATGAGTGATGGTGACCTTTGACCTTTGCGGGGGGGTTGAATTACTTCCGGACCACCCACGTAGTGAGGGACCGCCCACATCGCGTTGACCTTTTGACCGTATCCGCCCACATCGCGTTGACCTTTTGACCGTATCCGCCCCCGTAGTGAGGGACCGCCCACGTCGCGTTGAACTTTTGACCGTGCCCTCACATCCCATTTTTCCGGGGCATGTTTTAGGGCATGTTTTAGGATGTATTGCTACATATCTTTAGCATGAATGAAAATATGTAATTTAAAGGAGATGATGAGATCATTATTAATATGCAATCATTAGTTATTTAAACAGCGTTTAAAAATAATAATGAATAAAACAACAACTACACAAACACTGTTTGAATAAACAAACAGGTTTAAATGAATAATCGTGTGATTAAATAAATAAATAAAGCATCTATTAAATAAGTAAAGAAGTAAATAAGTAATTATACAATGTATTCAATATATGAGAGAGGAAGGCTGAGATGCCATGCAAATTACCTGATGTTTTTCAGAGATTTCACCCAGTCTATAACATTCCAGTGAGAGGTGTCCGCACCAAGGCTCGTAAATTTGTTTTGAAAGAGGAGGATTGTAACCGGGTGTATTTCAACTTGTTTTCGACCTGTAGGTGACAGCGTCGGACGTTTTAATCGGGTACGATTTGTTTTACGTCCATAGCGTGAAATTTGACCTTGTTATTTGAGAATCATACGTGCTACTAGCTCGGTTCAAGACAGCGAAGCTTTGTTTAGGAATAACAACTGTTCCCCACCTGGCATCAGTAGATCACATGAAACAATGCGTGACGAATCGACTGTGCGTTACAAGCATTCTATGGGTCAATCTCATCTTTAATCTCGCTATATCTCTCTAACTAATCAGACAAACAACTCGTCACTAACATTCTGAACATATCCGGGTTTAAAACGAAATGCTAAAACATATACGCTTTATTCGTCATTATCTGTTTTGTTTAAACACACAACTTGAAGGGAATGCATGATCAATTGCAATTGAAGTACGAGACAGGACACCGCTTCAAATCAAGGTACAATATCCTTTCTTATATCATCATATTATCAATTATATATATATATAAATTAGAAAACATTCCGCCATGTACGGATGTTGGAACCCTGCGTAACATCAGCATGTGACGTAACACTATGCTACGCTATGGACTCTGGGTATTGAAGTCCACTAGCCTATACGAGCCGTAAAAACCCTGCTGTGTTGAGAATTACTGTGTATTGAGGTAAAGTAAACATGTTTTGCTAACTGAAAATGTCTATACGCTATATATATATATATTTAAAACGAACGTTGAGCCACTAATCTATAAAATAAATAGCTCAATTCTTTATAGCCACATGCATGTTTCAATGAATCATGAATCAATCAATCAATTCTAATCATCATCTTAAATCTTTTTATCCAAATCTTTTATCCGTATTGTATTATTTATTAATCAATTATTTTATTTAATTAATTATTTTAATTATTGTATTTTATTTTATTTATTTAATTATTAATATTTTTGTATGTCGTAACAGGGCATATATTTTATTTAATATATTTTTTATACGTCGTGACACGCCATCTAACTACTATTTCCTCCGTCTAGATTTACAAGGGTCTATAGAGCGACCGGTATATATTGACCTGACACATGACGAGGAGGCTGGCTCCAGCAGCGCGTCGATAGATCTTACCGCGTCTGAAGAGGAGGTTGGCTCCAGCAGAGCGGTTCCGGACCCCTCATTATTAATCGGTAAGCTATGACTACCATTTAATATAGTTACGCCATTGTGCTTTGGTGTCGTTCATCTTTGTTTTTGTTATGTTTACTCTAACATAAAGGAGTTGTGATCTTACCGCGGGTGGTGACGCAGGCAGCGTAGTGCCAGAGCCGTCATTATTCATCGTAAACTATGGCTAGCATTTAACATAGTTACGCCATTGCGGTTTGGTGTCGTTCATCTTTGTTTTTGCTATGTTTACTCTAACAGAAAGGAGTTGCGGATCCGGTGACGATGTGTCTAACTGGACAGATACACAGCTGAACGTTTGGGAGCGTTCGTCTTGGTCCAGCGAGAGAGAGGAGAGGTCTCCGATAAGGCGTCAGCAGACACCGTTAGCCGAACAAGAAGACATCGCCGACGACGAACGATCATCATCGGCGAGGGGTAGACAGACACCGTTTGCTCTTCAAGATCAAAATACTGTCTCGCTAGATCAACTCAACGCTATCTTAAGGGAGTCTAATATTCCTTTACACGAGTCCATTGACAGACTGTGGGGTTCTGTCGGTGAGATACATACGATTCTTATGAGATTGTATGCTTTTATCGAAGGTGTTAATCATCGCGACGAAGCGCTGGAGAATTCTTTCAACCGTTTGCTCGAGTCATCAAACGAACAGATGAGAGAAAGGCGTCTAATGGTTGAACTCCTCTGTGCTATAAAAGCCGTACTATTTTCTAGATAGTCACTATTTTTATATTGACCAATGATCGCTATAAGTTTTTTACATTTATCTCTATATCTTATAATCGATTTTTACATTTACAATTTTATCTCTATATCTTATAATTGATATTTTACATTTACAATTTTATCTCTATATCTTACAATCAATATTTTTATATTACTATTTATATCTATATCTGTTTTATATTTTTATATGTGTTATATTTGTCATTTTATATCTATTCACCATTTATTTTTGTATTGGCTATGCAACGTGACATAATTCCTCTTTGTTAGTGACGAAACCATACGGGAGGGATGGCCGATGAAAAATGTTCAGAGGCCGGGGATAGCTGTCATCCAGATCAAACTCTCTCAGACCTGTTACAGGATGCGATCGGAATGCACACAGAGACCCATCATCATAACGCCGATAGACTACTACTACTGTTAAATACACACCCTGTACATGAGCAAACTTTTAATATCGCGCCGCCCCAACAGATTTCTAATTTGGAATATTTGGAAGCTGCGATACGTGAAAGTACAGATTTTAATCCATGCATCAGACTATGCGAAATATTAAATACGAGGGACACAAACACCGAACAAGCCGGCAGTGGGTTATCAGATACAATCGTCCCGACTACTGACTCGGCTCCCCCTAGAGGTAATGTCGATAACGAACGGCCCTCGACTTCCGATACACAGAGGACTAGCAGCGTCGACCTCGATGCTTTGATACGAGATGGCGGTACCATAAACGGTTATCGTGTTTTACCGAGACCTCGTTTCAATAGCGTGGAATTGAGAAGACCCATGAATCTGCGGGATATTGGCGCTACAGATTTGGCGACGTATCACGTTCGACTGCACGAGACCATGAACGAAATCGCGACGTTTGCCAGACAAATCGGCGGCGATGGTAGCGTAGTTAGTTTATCCCTGAGAGGGCCCAGTCTTAAATCTGACGTTACAGCGATATTATCACCCGGCAATGATTACGACGTTAATGTATTTACCGATCAAATCGAAAAAATTTTACAGAGCGATGATAGGTTATTGTGTGACGACGCGGTCGAGATAGGAGCTACCGTGGCTTCGAACAGACAAGGGGGAGGTCGCCATCGTCGTAAACTCACAGATTTGTCTCTCGACCAGGTGATCAAAAGAAAAAAGATGAGTTTATTTTGCCCTATCAATATTGCGAATAATTTGTGCTTTTCTATATGTCTCACCCATTTTCTCGACCCTGAATTACCTGAGAGCGATCTGGAAAGCCGCGCGGCAGTACTCCAAAATGATGCGGGGTTTACGATTCAAGACCAGATCGGTCTTCACGACATAGCAAAGTTTGAAAGGCGTCAAAATAGTCATTTTTTACACAACGAACGGCGGAGCGTTAGAAACGTATACAAAACAGAGGGAACCTCATTCGAAAACAGTATTCCTCTATTTACACGATGAACACTTTTATATGATTCTTAATCTAAAGGCGTTCGTCGGTACCGACTACGCGTGTACGTACTGTTATAATGAATACAACAACGTTAAACATCATCACTGTAGCCGTGTCTGTAACGTGTGTTTTGACGTCGACTGTCACAAACACCCTAAAAGAACTGTACACTGTACCAACTGTCTGAGATTTTGCAATTCCGACTACTGCTACAAAATGCACAAGAAGCCCAACCCCGGCGAAGAAAAGGCCCCGTGAGATAGAATAAAATATTGTCAACTGTGTAACAGACGTTATGAAATTTCAGGACAAGGCATTGGAGCACAACACAAATGTGCGCCCGTCCGATGCCTACATTGCGGCGAAGATCTCGTAGTTACGGGATCGCATCGGTGCTTTATTCAACCCCATGCGCCAAAGGATCCTAGCGAGAAGTATATTTTCTATGATTTTGAAACCCGTTACGAAAATGAGAAACACGTCGCTAACTTTGTATGTGCCATCACCTTTAAAGGAGAGCAATTTGTGGCAGAAGGTGCCTACTGCGTAGCGTCGCTAATCAACCATTTCAGACAACGCCGATACAAAGGGTACACCTTTATAGCCCATTACGCATCCAAATTTGATTCTTTTCTCATTCTGGAATATTTTTGCAAAGCGGGGCTCACGTTGGACATCATCATGCAGGGGTGCAAATTAATCTGCATGTACGACAGCGCGTATGCCCAACGTTATATCGACAGCTACTCGTTCATCCCGATGGCTTTGTCCAAGACCCCCGCTGCTCTAAACTTGACCGCTACGAAAAGCGTTACTTTCCCCATCATTTCAACAGAGCGGAAAATGAGAAATACGTAGGGTACTACCCCGATAAGACATTCTACGGATACGATAACATGACTGACAAAAACCAGGACAAGTTTGATGCGTGGTACGCCACCGTGTCGGGTAAAATCTTCGACTTCATGAAAGAGTTGCGCGATTATGGTGTGAACGATGTCGTCTTATTACGCGAAGCATGCATGAAATACCGTCAGTCGTTCATGGAGTGCACAGAGCTTGACCCGTTCAGCTTTACGACGCTAGCTAGTTGCTGTATGGGAGTCTTTAAAGCTCATTATCTCGAAAGAGATACGCTAGCTCTGACGCATAACAATGCGTACGTTCAAAAGAACAAGACCTACTCCAACGTTTCGATCGAATGGCTCGAGTATCTCAAAAAGACCCGAAACGCTGACATTCACAGTATCTGGCGTGAATATCGGCGACAGGTATCGTCAAAAAGTAATTGCATATGGATATTAGCGTGTATGTCACGCCGTTTTGGATCCGCAACTCCTTTCTGTTAGAGTAAACATAGCAAAAACAAAGATGAACGACACCAAACCGCAATGGCGTAACTATGTTAAATGCTAGCCATAGTTTACGATGAATAATGACGGCTCTGGCACTACGCTGCCTGCGTCACCACCCGCGGTAAGATCACAACTCCTTTATGTTAGAGTAAACATAACAAAAACAAAGATGAACGACACCAAAGCACAATGGCGTAACTATATTAAATGGTAGTCATAGCTTACCGATTAATAATGAGGGGTCCGGAACCGCTCTGCTGGAGCCAACCTCCTCTTCAGACGCGGTAAGATCTATCGACGCGCTGCTGGAGCCAGCCTCCTCGTCATGTGTCAGGTCAATATATACCGGTCGCTCTATAGACCCTTGTAAATCTAGACGGAGGAAATAGTAGTTAGATGGCGTGTCACGACGTATAAAAAATATATTAAATAAAATATATGCCCTGTTACGACATACAAAAATATTAATAATTAAATAAATAAAATAAAATACAATAATTAAAATAATTAATTAAATAAAATAATTGATTAATAAATAATACAATACGGATAAAAGATTTGGATAAAAAGATTTAAGATGATGATTAGAATTGATTGATTGATTCATGATTCATTGAAACATGCATGTGGCTATAAAGAATTGAGCTATTTATTTTATAGATTAGTGGCTCAACGTTCGTTTTAAATATATATATATATAGCGTATAGACATTTTCAGTTAGCAAAACATGTTTACTTTACCTCAATACACAGTAATTCTCAACACAGCAGGGTTTTTACGGCTCGTATAGGCTAGTGGACTTCAATACCCAGAGTCCATAGCGTAGCATAGTGTTACGTCACATGCTGATGTTACGCAGGGTTCCAACATCCGTACATGGCGGAATGTTTTCTAATTTATATATATATATAATTGATAATATGATGATATAAGAAAGGATATTGTACCTTGATTTGAAGCGGTGTCCTGTCTCGTACTTCAATTGCAATTGATCATGCATTCCCTTCAAGTTGTGTGTTTAAACAAAACAGATAATGACGAATAAAGCGTATATGTTTTAGCATTTCGTTTTAAACCCGGATATGTTCAGAATGTTAGTGACGAGTTGTTTGTCTGATTAGTTAGAGAGATATAGCGAGATTAAAGATGAGATTGACCCATAGAATGCTTGTAACGCACAGTCGATTCGTCACGCATTGTTTCATGTGATCTACTGATGCCAGGTGGGGAACAGTTGTTATTCCTAAACAAAGCTTCGCTGTCTTGAACCGAGCTAGTAGCACGTATGATTCTCAAATAACAAGGTCAAATTTCACGCTATGGACGTAAAACAAATCGTACCCGATTAAAACGTCCGACGCTGTCACCTACAGGTCGAAAACAAGTTGAAATACACCCGGTTACAATCCTCCTCTTTCAAAACAAATTTACGAGCCTTGGTGCGGACACCTCTCACTGGAATGTTATAGACTGGGTGAAATCTCTGAAAAACATCAGGTAATTTGCATGGCATCTCAGCCTTCCTCTCTCATATATTGAATACATTGTATAATTACTTATTTACTTCTTTACTTATTTAATAGATGCTTTATTTATTTATTTAATCACATGATTATTCATTTAAACCTGTTTGTTTATTCAAACAGTGTTTGTGTAGTTGTTGTCTTATTCATTATTATTTTTAAACGCTGTTTAAATAACCAATGATTGCGTATTAATAATGATCTCATCATCTCCTTTAAATTACATATTTTCATTCATGCTAAAGATATGTAGCAATACATCCTAAAACATGCCCAAAAACATGCCCCGGAAAAATGGGATGTGAGGGCACGGTCAAAAGTTCAACGCGACGTGGGCGGTCCCTCACTACGGGGGTGGATACGGTCAAAAGGTCAACGCGATGTGGGCGGATACGGTCAAAAGGTCAACGCGATGTGGGCGGTCCCTCACTACGTGGGTGTTCCGGAAGTAATTCAACCCCCCCACAAAGGTCAAAGGTCACCATCAATCATTTTGACACTATGACCCGCATATATACTACTTTCTATGACCCTTGTGGTATTTTTTTTATTGCGAAAAACAGAAAAGGGAACAGCATGCTTATGCAGACAGCTATATACTCAACCCAGTCTCGGGGCAGTTCATGGCATAGGCACGAAATTTAGAATCTACTGATTCCTGTTCATGGGCACGAATTTCCCCCTTTTTTCGTGTCAGTCAGCACAAACTTTTTTTGTCTCACTCAGCACGACTTTTATTCGTGTCACTCAGCACGACTTTCAATACACAGACCAAGTGTGTATATACTAGTGCTGGGCAATGATTAACATTTTTAATCACATGACTTTTCTGTGATTAATCGTAAAATTCAATAATGAATTCAAAAGTATTGTGCACATTTATTTTTAAAGTACTGCTATATGAAGAAATGTACTACAAGATTTGGTTTGCAAACACTTTAAAGGTGCCATGAATTAAGACCTCAATATTAACATTAGCCTTTGTTGTATAAGAGGGAATCTATTCAAGCGAACATCCTGTAAGTGTCAGAACTGAAAACGCCCTTGTTACTGAAATTACAACTGTTATTGACACCAGGCTCAGCGAACGCCAGGTCCAGGAATGCACCTGTCATAGATAGGTTGAACACCGCCTCCACAGAAAAATTTCAACGACTACTTCTCTAGCCCCGCCCACTGGGTCATGAATTACTTTAGCCACACATAGTACACACTCCCGATGATTGATAAACTGGTAACCATAGCGACATATTTTGCGGCTAAAGATTCGTTTTGTTCGTCAGTTTAAACTAAACTGCTGATATGCTGTGTTGCCATGTTTGTTATTAATAAGCGCTTTTATGCTTGTTGTTTCGTCTTAGATCACAAACCTCGGCACTTAAGTCTTAATAAATGGTTTGTTGCAGATTTTATGAATTTTTGGTCTTATAAAATATATTAAAAAAAATCATTTTAAGGTTCGTTTTTGTCTTGTCTTTATTTGCCTATTTTTTCTGTGGAGATTTGGCAACCCTGTCACTTTAGCGAAGGGCTCTCGAGAGTGGCTAGCCCTGTGTCATGTGCAAAAGTGAGGACTTCTTTCACTGTTATTTTTATTTAGAGCAACAAACATGCAACATTGTGCAGCGCCTGGTTGTGGAAGAACACAGTCGCTTCCTTCGGATTCTGATGTGGTTGAAGTTTATTTTTAAGTACGTTCCTGCCCACGTGGGTGAAACATTGAGCATTTGTTCGCTTCATTTCACCGTGGATTCCTTTGTGAACAAGGCACTGGATTTGCGGAGAGACTAAAATTAAAAAGCAGTGCTGTGCAGTCAATATTGGATCCGATAGGAATGGCGCAGCAATCTTATGTGAGTAAAACATATTTGTACTATGCGTCACTATTGCTTTGTTAGAGATCGTTTGATATGTCCTGATAATGTGTAACCTAAGGTTACGTGTCTAACCAAATTCACAGAAGGCTCCAACTAAGTTTACTACGCAAACTATCCAATCATAGCAGTGGGAATTTACAAGTGGTACTCGCTGCAGAGCCAAGGGGGTGGAGCAAAGCTCCAGCTCCCCCTCGCTGGACCTAGTGGACGGAGCTTGAGCTATCCACGCGCAGATACAGTCCGAACTCGTTTGTTCCGTACTGCAAGAAAAGTGTACATTAAAGATAAACTGAACTTTGAGACATGTATAAAATCTTTCCATAGACTTATATCGTTGTCTCGACATAAATGCTAATATTTGTTGTTATTTTTGAATCCCTAACATTTGTCATGATTTTTTTTTTTTTTAGAGAAACGGCATTACGTGAACACATAAGCTAATAAAAATATTTAATGCCCAAACTATGTATGTATTTCTAACAACTGTTGAAACTTTGAATCCATCTCAGAAAAGGAAATGTTATAATATTTTCTTCTTATTATGAATCCTTTCGTTGTTTTCCTTCATTTCTAATTAGTTTTTGATAAAAGCTTCTACTTTATGATGTAAATTACTACACATAGTAGGCAATGTGAAAGCTTACTATCTGTGCACTCTTTCCTTCTTTTTTCCATCGCATTAACGTGTGGTTTAGATGTGAATTCAAATAATCTGATTCATTCGTGTAGTAAACTTCGGACCCTAACTGTCCATTGTTCTTTATTCTTATATATGAATGCACGTACTCCAAAAAGCTTGTAAATATAATAATTTAAATGGAATTATATAACTGTAATAGAGGATAGACTCAGCCTTCACGTGGTAGGCTATGTATTATGCCATTTCAATATGTAACCAGTCTAAAAGTAGTATGAAACCAGCCATGTGATTTGCCATTTAATAGGATGAACATGTTAACACATGAGCTCTGAGACTAGTAAGGCATCCAATCCACCGACATTTGTGAGTTGTGTCATTTTATAGTCACATATTCCACTGTCCTACAGGTGTTGCTGGATTTATTTGTTTCTATTAACCTTACCTTACTTAGCAAAATGTGCATATAACATAAAATAAATATTTAATGTACATAACATATAATAAATATACTTTAATAAAAAATATAAATATATTTCAAGAACACAACACTTATTTTCACACAGAATTTTAATGTTATTTTACAAAAACAAAACCCAAACGATATTTACATACATAATATTTACAACATCCCACAATATTTACAAGTCAGGGTTGAAGAAACAAGACACACGGATATTTCTTTGGTCTCGTATTTCCTGTAAGAAAAATTCCATGTCCTGTAGTTTTTGAAAAGTGAATAAGAAAGGAGCCCGGATTTCTTCTTCGTCCATGTCACCTTCATACAATGTATTAATAAATAAGTCACACATTGTGATAGCCAACAAGGCATCATCCTCCTTCATTTTTAAAATCTTTGGGAGTTCAATCTTCCCAGCAAAGTGGCGTTGGTTCCCCTCCACCCACTCACAGGCCAGCTGAATATTTCTCATGGCCGCTGAGTCCTTTGTGCAATATAAGGAATTCCAATAATAATGTAATTAATCAAATGCTGCTCATAAACACTTAAACAAGAAAGGTAAATTCAGAAACAAAACAATAGACAAGCAATACATAAACATTTCCTCTACATACAGATAATTTTGGTGTTGGGGTAATCTCAATGACATCCGCCTCAGGTGGAGTGACTTCCATGTCATCTGGATTTGGACGTTTTTCTTGGGCAACTGGCTGTGGGATTTCACTGTGGAAAATGACAAACATTACAATGTTTTAGGTGTGCATTTTTTATTTTTATATACTGCCTGCATACTAGAACTGCACATTATGGAGGATTTAATCAAAAGTATAGTTATCAATATCATATACCTTGTTAAAGGAAAAGACTGCAACAACCGATAGCACCACCACTTCCTGATTGTAGGTATGTCAGACTGATAAAAGAAAGCAATCTTAATCATTTTTTATTCTTTTAAAAGTGTTCTCATAATCATTTTTGTATATAACCATAAATTGATGCAAATTTACTGCGGCGAAATCAAATGGCTTTGAGAGGGTAGCAGAGTGCATACTGAAATACAAAACAAAAACTAACAAATGCAATGTTTAGCACACACACAACTGTACAGCAACTATAAGACCACTTACCATCAACATGAATACCCCACAATCACTTCCTCCCAGCTGAAGTGGTGCACCCTGTTAATTATAGTTGAATTAAACCATATATTATATACAGAATATAAATGTCAAGTCCAGTGATTGTTTTTTTATATCTTAGTCAAGTCTGTTTGTTTATGGTTCTGTTGAAGAATACAATAAATTTACTAGATTCACCCTCAGTGGGTTATTTGTGACAACCGTGTACTGTATTCTTTAAGTTATAAAACTATACCTTAAAATCTGTTAGTGCAGACATGTTCCAATGGCCGGGAGAAACGTGATTTGGCAATTGTCTGAAGTAATACAACAAAACAAATTATATATTATACAATAATATGTCTTCACGGGCAATCAAATATAAATAAAGACATAACTTATCATATTGCAATAAAAATGTTAGGGCTCAAAGAAGAACTACCCCTCCTTATGTTAGAGCCAGTGGATGGATTTACTATAACTGAATTCTAAGTATACAATGCTGGAAATAATAGCTGGCTAAAACAAAAAAAGTATGATCTCAAACAGATCGGCCATACATTTCATACTGTGTGACACAGTTCAGTTCATGAAGTCACAGTTCAGTTCATAATGTCGAAAGTATTATTCTGTCACTCCTCACACCTGTAAAAAATAAAAAAAAATAGCCAGCTCATTTAAAATTAAATAAAGATTATCACAGGGTAAAACAAGCTGGTTAACATAAGAACACAGACATTCATTTGTGTTAGTATAAACTCAAAACTAGGGCTGTCAATCGATTAAAATATTTGATCGCGATTAATCGCATGATTGTAATGAGTTAACTCGTGATTAATCGCAACTTAATCGCACATTTTTATCCATTATAAATGTACCTTAAATGAATACTTTTCAAGTTTTTAATACTCTAATCAACATGGGCATGGACAAATATTGATGCTTTATGCAAATGTATATTGTTTCTTATTAGTGAAACCATACTCAACATAGAGCATGAAGACTAGACATGTTTCAAAGGTCATAGAAGTTTTTCAAAGAACTTGTACATGTCTATTAAACACATGAAAAAAAACTGGAAAAACACAGGTTCCCATTACTTCTTTCTTTGCACTGAGCTATTTACTTACACAAGCATGTTTACATTTTCGCAACTGTGATAGCTCGGTGGAGGCTGTGTGCAATGCAAGACATATGCTCGAACGGAAGCTGCCTGGCCGCGGCAATCATGTTGCGTGCACTATCGGTGGTCAGTGGGCTAATTTTGAGTTCAATATTCCACTGTCTGGCTACCTGCAGAAAGTGCTAAGCGCAAACGTCATCATAGTGCCTCTCGTCTGTCTTCATGACAGTCAAAGCGTGCGACCGTAGTTTCCAGTGTGTGTCAAAATAATGAGCCGTGACCCCCAGGTAGCTATGGTTACTGAGGGAAGTCCAGTAATCTCTGGTGAGCGCAACCGTGTTTGTCTGTCTTATCGCCTCCTCGACTTTTGCTTTCTCCTCTTCGTAAGAGTCGTGAATCTTGCTTGTAACAGTGGCTCTCGAAGGTGGTTCATATGTGTAATCGTTAGATGCGATGCGAATAATTTCAAGTAGACCCTCGTCCCCCACTACATTAACTGGCCTACATGCTGTAGCCACCCATTTAGCTATCGATGTGGTGAGTCTGTTGCTTGTGAAGTTGTCCATCCGTCTCTGCTGAAAACAATCTAGTGTGGTGTGCCACGAGGAGGAGAGCTCTCTGCGTCAGTTGTATGCTTTGCTTCAAGTGATATTTTAAACTCGACGTGCTGCGGTGATAGCTTAATTCACATCGACAATAAATGCAGATCACTTTAGTCTTGTCGACAGAACCATCAGACATCGTTTTATATATGAATTTTACGTTCAGAAGACCTATTTATTTCTCCATTTCTGTTTGCTGCTGCATCGTTTACTTTCTCAAGCTACGGGCAAGGCCAAGGGTCAAACAGAAAATGCGCGCTGCGTTAATCGCACGTTAATAAATTTAGTGCCGTTAAAAGGAATTTGCGTTAACGTGTTATTAACGCGTTAATTTTGACAGCCCTACTCAAAACACATGCATGTTATTAGTATGACTGCAGATCATTAGAACTAGAAATGTGCAATCCTCAAAGGAAAACCTGAAAATATGAATGTAGCGCCCTTGTCCAAAGTAATTGGGGTTCATGGAATCAAAAAAGAAAATCTCCCTTGACTTTAGCTTGAGGATCTGTAAAAGGACATGACATTAGAAATTAGTAATGCACTTCAGTGTATCCTTCATAGGAACTGGACCAACAGAGAGCCCACAAAGCACACCTGTGCAGTTATGGACTTAACAAACAAAAGTAAAAGTACAATATTCATAAGCAGGTCTAATGGAAAACCAAAAAACTATAAGAAAAAGATAACTTTAAAATATACTTGCATGACACCTCAATTCTAAACACCAGATTAACATATGGAAACATGTAATTTACACATAGAATCCAGTGCCCTGACTCCCATGATGGAAGTAAAATAAAATCCTTGGTTGAAGCATCATCCTGTGAGAATGAGAATCATGGTGTACCACAGTAATGATCATTAATTTCCTGTTTATGATTGTTTATTTCCTGGACCAACAATTCACATAACCACATATTTTAAAGTATACTAACAGGTATAGCTGGCCTAGGATCATTGTCAAATGGAGGCAACCATGTCAGCACCACATAACTGTTGACAGCAAACACATCTTTGCCCTGAAAAGATAGAAACATACAGTATAGTGCAGTTTGTGGCATTAAACATTTCTCATAACCTTTGAGTTACTAAATTGAACAGAAACTAATAATAACTGACCTGTGAAGCTGCAAGTGCAGCTATGAGCTGAAAGCACTGATTAGCAATCTGGTTAAAAAGATATTAAAACAAGTTGTTTTAACATCAATCCTATGTCAACAGCAATATGATGCCTGGAAATGGACATTTACCATTGCCTCCAACTCATCAAAGGCCAAAGACCAAAAGTCACTTCTCTTTAATGTTTGGGTTGGGCTCAGCTGAAGTAAATGCTCATTTGGATCTTTGGCTTTATCCAAGACATAAGCCAGCTGGAAATGGGAAAAACACATGGTTATATTTGGAACTCATTAAAACATGTACAGTATCATGTCACAAACAAGAACAGTAAACCAGATAAAATATTTATGGCAATCACTGCCAATATGAATACACCACCAAATTCTGTTGTGCTGGTAGATAGTCAACATCCCATATCCTCCTGCTTGCTTGCTCATCTGTCTGGCTTGTTGTTAAACCTAGAACTTGGTCAGATGGGCAAGCATAGTCTGAAGAGAAGATCCATATTTGTAAACAATTTTTTATAGTCTTAATAAAGCTTGTTTATAGCTATATACATTTTAAAACAGTAGTGTACAATTACAAGTAAACAAACAATTTCTTGACCGAATCTCCTTGTGTGAAAAGAGGAGCAGTGGAAAACATAAATTGATCAAGAAATATGTCCTAACATAAAGCAGATCCATACTGTTAAATTCATGGCTATTATTTTTAAGTTTTCTGTCACTCACCGGATTGTGTTGTTTCATCTCTTTCAGTAGCTATATGTGCAGCTGTACCTTTAGTAAAAGAAAACAAAAACAGTAAAGAGTATAATATAACAATGTAAATGTCCATTCAATGTTGAAAAAATGACAAAATTAAAATATTAATAATTTACCAATTACTATCTGCCCATTGTGATCCAACTGCAGTTGAACATCTTTGCCCACTACTTTCTGGATGCTGGTTTTAGTTTTGTTATTGCATTTTGTGTTGTAGTGGTGCAGTATGTTCCGCATCATGAAGATGTGCTCAGAAGGTGTGAGGGTATTCAAAAAATAGTTGTTCTTTCTCATGTCTGAAAATAGTTGCTCGGTGCACTGGCTGTTAACCCAGCCAGCCAGTTCTAGAACAAGTGCAATCCTTCTAAGGGCATCGTTAGCATCCTTTGTATTCCGCTCATGGAAAACGTCGTACAGGGTGTAGTGGTCAGATGACCCAGTGATTGGGTGGCCGTTTGCATCTGTTTCTGTTTTCTTAGTTTTAAGCCATGGTAAACTGACCTTTAGCCTTCCCTCGGCAGCCAATTGTAGATAGTCTGCAGTTGCTTCAGCCAGCCGCCCCTCATGTGGACTAAATGGCAAATTTTCAGGATCCCTCAAGTTAGTGTGTGTTGCCAATCCCCTTGCAAAGTCATATATGGCAATGTTTGGGAAGTGCTTCCAGCTAAGCAACATGTCAGCATAGTCTCTGGGACTCTCTGCTCTTAAATTAAATTTTATTGAGTAGACCACTCCACAGGGGCACATAACAACTGCTCAGCCACCTATAGAAAATACAGACGAACCCATGCATTATTCTGTAGGCCTGTGGTAACTTGTACTGTATGTCTGTCTTTGAAAGTGAAATATCTTGAGCTTCAAACATTATATTCTCCTGGCAGTAGGACTTTTATCACTTTACAGTAAACAGACACAACCAATCTGATTAGTAAAACTGTTTAGTAAAAGATGTATCTTACCTGAAGCTCCCCAGACTTTCTCAAAGATCTTATCGTAAGATGACCTATTCTTCATTTCTTCCCGCAATCTTAGGATAAGGTCCATTTTTGAGCCTTTTGAGTCCAGGCCACATTGCTTGCACAGCTTTCGAACCATGTCCACCTATTATTTTATCATGAAATAATTTAGCTTCAAACAGAATTCAAGCGGGTGAATTAATCATTAGTGTAACTGGTCATTACCCTGAGATTAATTAGTGCATCTTGGAGCCTCTCCTCTGTCATTTGGAGATCAGCCATTTCAGTAGCCTGCCTTGGTGCATGACACTTTTCATGTTCTGTGTTTAACACAGTGTCCCCCTTTCTAATTTTTGGTCCAATCCAAGGAGCCCAGTAATTATAACTTGGAACAACCACAAAAGGGTTCTTTCGACCACCTGGACATAAAACATGTTATTAACTAAGTCCCTTGTATGAACGTACACATACAATTAAGAATGTTGCCATAGTTAACAGTGTGATTAAGACGAAACAGTACTAGTAACATGAAAAGCATCGCAATACTATCACTGCAGTCTTGTGGGGAACAGACAAGCCTTATACTTTGAGTAAAGAGACACCAACTTGTTAGTAAGCCACTGCAAATGATTTCAGATGTCACAGAGTCCCAAAATCGTCTGATATCGACAGTGCCATCAAAGTGTGCTGGTACAGCCTCCATTTCACTTACTGTAAATTTAAGCATGGAATTAAAAAGATATTGTCATTTTTATTTTATTCATTACAGGCTGTTTGTTCTGTTACTTACCAGGCATATTGAATACACCCTTTCTGTGAAGGTCCATGACCACTACTGGTGGATGGTATCCACATTTGAAACAAATATATGAGTAGTTGTGTGAGGTCAGGGCTTCAAAGTGCATGTAGGCATGGAGTATTGTGGCTTTTTTAGGGAAGGTCTTATTTTCGGTCTGCTCAAGGACTTCAATTGCTCGGCTTACAGAATGGTGAGTCTAAGAAAGTATAAGACTGAGTAACGCACACAGAAAATAAGAACAGATTTTTTTTTATTGTGTTTCCTACCTGAAGTGATGTACGTAGTATGATACACAAATGAAGGGTGATGAGAATGTGGTCATTGAAATTGTGAATTCCATCACTCCATTCTTGATATCTGTACATCAGCCCACAGTCAGGACATGCCCTGCAGTATGTAGAAAAGCCTAAAAAACTAAATGGAAGGAAAAAGTTGAGAAATGATAAATAACAAATAAATATTGAGTGCTATCAATCCTAATCTTATTATTATTCTAGCAAGTTCACTGTGTGCTTACTTTTACTTTGTTTTTAGCATTAGTTACATTTCTGTGGCTAAGATCATTTGGATGATATATTTTGAGATGTCTTACCATCTAAAACACCAGTATATGTGACAAGTTTGGCATTTGCTGTTATGAGCATTGCTCACTAAGATGCCCGGCACACTCCACACATGAAGTTTCTTTTGACATCAATTGTCTTGGAAGATCTTGCAAAGATCTGGAGCCAGTGACCAAATGCTGGGGTAGCTGGGCAGGAAGACCTTTTTTTTGCATTAAATAGTGAACCATCCTTCGAAGGCCTGTGTCATCAGGAGGATATGCTTGTCCCGCATCTTCACCTGGCTTTGCTTTGCATACAGATTCTTGTGTGTCTTGATGACTTACCGCTGAATCTGGCCTGACATCACGCTCTGCATTCATGAACAGTTGTCGGTCAGTTTTAAAAAGATGCCATTTTGCGATTGCTTTATGGAGACATGACTGTCGTGCTTTGGCACATGGACAATGCCAAGACTTCTTTTTTGAATCATATGCTGCTATTACTCTCCCAAGTCTGCTGTGGTATGATACTTTTGGCTCATATATAGAAAGGAACACCTGCATCAGTTGCTGCTTTTTGTTGGTTTAAGCAGCTCTGCTTCCTTGCTTCCCCAAATAGCCTAGAAGCAACCATTTCTGACAGCACATCTACCTCTAAAATGATGGGTGTGGTGTCCGAGCGGGGACAGAAGAGCAACGATCTGAGATGAATGCACTCATAAGGAACAATTCCACTCCTCACTGCAAATTCAGCATTTGCGTTGCATTCATACAATTCACAGATTATTTTTTGGCTTGCACCCCACGTTTGTTTTTGAACATGTATAGGAGAACATGGCTTAAAGAATGATTTATCAACAGCAAAGATGCCTTTTTGGCATCAATGCATTGACATGATAGGTGCCGTTTTGGTGTAATTTCAATTACCCTTTGCCTGTGTTTTCGGTTAATATGAACCTGCAAGTTCCTTTGATTTATTGAAATGCCACAGTGTATACAAGTCACCCTGACTTGTTGCCGGGCACGTAATCTTTGTGATGCTGGTGGGGTTGGTACTGTTGATGCTGCTTCTGATGCTTGGGATGGTGGTGGTACCGGTGGTGGTACCGGTGATGGTTGTGCTGCTGTTGAAGCTGGAGATGGTGGTGGTACTAGTGATGCTGTAGTGATACAGTAGTGGTAGTGCTGCTGATGCTTGGGATGGTGGGGGATGGCGGTGCTGCTGTTAATGCTGGGGATGGAGGAGGTGCTGCTGATGCTAGGGATGGTGGTGGTTCTGTTGTTGGCAATGGACGCTGTCTGGATGTCATACTTCTACAGGTTTTAAGATGTTTAATAAAACCATCCC
The DNA here is from genome assembly GCF_024868665.1 of Triplophysa rosa. Classification (NCBI taxonomy): domain Eukaryota; kingdom Metazoa; phylum Chordata; class Actinopteri; order Cypriniformes; family Nemacheilidae; genus Triplophysa; species Triplophysa rosa. The sequence continues at coordinate 6,914,868 of NC_079897.1, forward strand.
GTCTGATCACAATTGAATTGCAGTAGCAGCAGTGAAAGTGTGGTGTTGGTCTGCAGTTTAGTCCACACTTGATGATGATAAAATCTCAAATTTAGAAAGAATACATTAGCACAATTGTTTTGTTTACAACTTGATATATATTGATTGATTATATAGTGCATTGCCTAGGAATAGGTTTTTGGTGAAATGCCTTGCTCAAGAGCACAACAAAATCTAAAAGAGCCTCAAGAGTATTTATTTATATAATTATTCAATAAGTTTACAACGATTTAAACTAATATCATATAATGTGTATGTGTAAAGTCTATAACAACACTGTATTGCAGAAGTATTTGAACAACTGATATTCCGACTTTTCAAATGTTTCATCTTAAATAAACAATATGTTTTTAGTTATTGACTCCTCAATCCACTCCGATGAAAAGTTATTAGAGACTAACACAACAATTTCATCTTGAGATAGTGTTCTCATTTTGATTACAATAAAGTTCAAAAGCTCATCCTCCACAATCACTTTACCATCGGCTGCTTTATAAATTAGAATGTCCGGCTTTATTCGTGGACAAGCAGCACCTCGTCTAGCACGTACTGGCACACCCGCCGCCATGTCATGTCATTTCATGAAGCCCTCTGTTAAATTTCTAGGCCACATTGTGAGTAGTGAAGGCATAGCTACAGATTCCGACAAGGTACAAGCAATTGTAGGCATCAGAGAACAGGATCTAATGGAAGATGGCACGGGTATTCCTTCACAAACTAAAATAAGATAATTTAATCAGAAGTATATTGAAGGCTGCTCTCGTGTTGGTAAGCCCCTCTTTGCGTTAACATCAGGCATGAGGAAACCGAGGTACAACAAAGGACAGAAACGTGTGGCAGCAGGCAAAAACCTAACCTCTGCAGACTGGACCCAAGAATGTAGGGACGCCTTTAATGCACTAAAGTGGACTTTAATTGAAAGGGTAGTTTTGGCTCACCCAGATTTCACCCAGTAAACCCTTCCTGCTGTCTGTTGACGCTTCTAGTAATGGCCTTGGGGCAGTGCTGTCTCATGTAGTGGTGGGTGAAGAGATTGCTCGCCCCATAGCCTTTGCTAGCAAATCATTGAGCTATGCACAATCAAAATATCCAGCACACAGGTTGGAGTTTTTTGCAGTTAAATGGGCTGTTTGTGACAAATTTTGTCACTGGCTGAGGGGTCATCAGTTTTCAGTGTGGACAGACAACAACCCACTGACTTGCATTCTTACAAAGGCCAAGTTAGATGCTTGCGAGCAAAGATGGGTTGCAAAGCTTGCCCCATTCAACTTTGACATTAAATACATCCCTGGGTCTAAAAATGTAGTTGCAGATGCCCTCAGCCGTGAACCGTTTGTGCAGCCCAGCTTGTTTCACCATCTTACCAGGGTACCTTATGGTGCTCTCCTGGAGGAGTCTCAAGTTGTGAATACAGAGAATGTCCAAGATGTGTTTCGTTGGTCATGTCACCCTTTTGAAAAACAACTGCATGACAAGCTTTGTTCAGATATGGGGATAAATCATTCTGTTTTATCTGGTGAGTCTTGTATCTCCAAGGAAGATGTATCTGCCGTCCTTAACAGTAGTAAGCAACAGGACAATCATGTTCAACCATATGCTTACCTGCTTCCACAGTTAATTGGGTTATTAGTACCATCTAAGTTGTTAAAAGATCCAGTGCTGTCAAGACAGGAGCTTACGGAGTTACAACATGCTGATCCTGATCTGAGCAGAGTGCTTTATTTTGTGGACTGTAAACGCAGACCATCTAGACGAGAGCGGAGCAAGGAATCACCTTGTGTGCTTCGATTTCTGAGACACTGGAACAAGCTATCAGTGAGGATGGGCTTATTATATCGTGGCTCCAAGGATGCCATCACAAAGAATAAGACTTTTCAGTTTATTCTGCCTGCTGCCCTTCGAGATAAAGTTCTTAAGGGAGTGCATGATGAAGCTGGACACCAGGGTCAACACAGGACGCTCTACCTCACCAGATGTCGGTTTTACTGGCAAGGAATGGAAAAGGATGTGAAAGAGTACGTACGATGCTGCAGAAGATGTGTTGTCAGTAAGTCACCATCGCCTGAGGCGAGAGCTCCGCTCGAAAGTATAAAGACATCAAGACCTCTTGAGCTGGTTTGCGTGGATTTTTGGTCTGCCGAAGACTCATCTAATAAATCGTTGGATGTCTTGGTCGTGACAGACCATTTTACCAAACTGGCACAGGCTTACCTTTGCCCTAACCAATCGGCAAAAGCAGTTGTAAAACAGCTGTGGGACAACTCTTTCTGCATCTACGGCTTTCCAGAAAGAGTACATTCAGATCAGGGTGCGGCATTTGAAAGCAGCCTGATTTCTGAAATGCTTCAGCTTGCGGGTGTCCAAAAGTCCCATACGACGCCATACCATCCGATGGGAAACGGTGCTGTTGAGAGGTTTAACCGCACTTTAGGCAACATGATTCGTGCTTTACCACCTAAAGCTAAGCACAGAAGGCCACAAATGTTGAAGTCTCTCACTTTTTGTTATAATGCAACAATTCATGAGACGACCAATTATCCCCCATTCCAGTTGATGTTCAGTAGAACTCCCAGGTTGCTGGTTGACATGATGTTTGACTCTGTGCTACTTGATGACCAGGTGGTTTACTATGACCAGTATGTGCAGTCTTTCAGGGATGATCTTACACAGGCTATGAAACTTGCCCAGTGCTCTGCTTCAAAACAACAGCAGAAGCAAGCAAACCTCTACAACAAGAAGCTCAAAGGTGCTCCAGTGAACATTGGGGACAGAGTACTGTTGTCCAATAAGTGTCATGGTTCTGCCCCATCTTGTCTTGCTTTTCTTGACCTAGTGGCAGAATCATGACAGAACCTCTTGTTTTACATGGAGAGAGGCGTTTTGGCCCTGTTGGCCTTCCACTCTCCGGTGTTGCGTCTCTGTTCCCGCCCTTTCGTCTCCTTAATTGCTTGTTATTGGTTTCATGCCCCACACCTGTTCCCTCTTGATTTGTCCCCTTATTTAATGCCCCTGTGTCCTCTGTCTTGTGCTGGATCATTGTTGTGTTTGTGTCATTGTGGTGAGTTCCTGTGCTGTAGTCAATCTAGTTTATTGTGGTTAATGTCAAGTGTTATTATTATCTTAGTCTAGTTAGTCCTTGTTCCTGTTTCCATGTTTTGTTATGTACCCCATCGTGGGTTTTTGTTTTGTATTTATATATTAATAAAGTCTTGTTTAACAAGGTGTCGACTCGACAGGCCTGGATACCAGCTGGGATGCCGGCAGGGATCTGTGGCAGGAACAGGACACCGGCGGTCTCGACCCTGGAGGGAAACCCGACGACCTCAACCCTGGAAGGGAGCCCGGCGGTCTCGATCCCGGACGGGGTTCCGGTAGCCTCGACCCTGGAAGGGAGCCCGGCGGCCCCGACTCTGGACTGGAGCCCAGCGGCCTCAACCCTGTAAGGGAGTCCGGTGGCTTCGACCCTGGAGGGGAGCCCGGCGGCATCGACCCCTTCCGCTGAGATCCCTCTGTCTGCTGGGTCCAACGTTGGCTGGATCATTCTGTCATGGTTCGGGGTGAGACACAGACAGAGGACCCAAGTGCAGATGGGAGGAAAGGGGTTAATGAGGTAATGGTCCGTGTCTCACCCCGAACCATGACAATAAGGGCAAGCGGGGCAAGAGGAAAACTGCTGATAGATGGGAGGGGCACATCTTCACTGTAACAGGAATGAACAGTGACGTTCATACATTCCGAATCAGAAACTCTGTGTCGGGCTCAGAGAAAGTTGTTCATAGAAATCTCATAATGCCAGTGAACTTCCTACCTATCCAGAATGAGGTTTCTGATGTCGCTACTCGTGTGGACACTGCTTTGAGTGAACCGAGTTTGTCTGTGAGTGAGAATGAAGAGGGGACTGACTGTGAGAGGACTGTGGCGTCGGGTGTCAGAACTCCCAGCCTCTGGAGAACTTGACCTTTCAATATCTGATCAGTTAAATGTAGATGAACAGCCCACTTCTTTGATTGCACCACATTCTACGAGCCTTAATGGCCAGACCTTTGAGTCAAACAGATCTTTGACACGTGAATCTTGTTTTGGTAAGAACGCTGATCAGGTTAATGCAGATGAATACTTTGAGGCTTCAGCCATTACCGCTTACCACAACTTTCCACTCAGGGTGGAACATTAACTGTCAAAACCAGATGTGAGAGGGTAGTTAAACCAGTCTTTAGACTGATCCAAAATATGCACCAGAAGGTTTTGTCTGGGTTGTAATGTTTTTTCTTTGAATTGTTGACAGATATTGCTATATGTATTGGTTTATGATAATTCCGTGGGAAAGTGGTTCAATTCTACTACAGAAGTCTGTGATTGTGGTACACCTGAGGAAAATGAGTTGAAGTATGTCCTAGAGACAATGGGTTGACATACATGAAATACTGAAAAAATGAACACTAAGTACATGTAATGTGTAACAGGCATGTTATTCCTATGGGTGCTGAGAGGCCTTGCTAACCTCTTTCATTTCTAATTCTCGCCGGAATAGTCTTTTGACTGGAATGTTTAGTGTTTCATGTAACATGCAGTATTATTCCTTGGTACTATTGTAGAATTGTTTAGTTTCCCTTTTTTCAACATTTTGGTTTGTTCGTTTTTTTGTGACAAAGTTCATTCCTTTATATATATCTGTTTGTTTGTCATGTGCAAGTGGAAGTCAGCAGGGGGGAATGTAGCAGGTGTACATTTAAAACAATTATTTTGTGATTCCACTTACCATGACCATATTTGTGACCCTGGACAACAAAACCAGTCTTAAGTAGCACAGGAACGTTTTCAGTAATCGGCAAAAATACATGGCATGGGTAAAAAAGACCAATTTTTCTTTTTGCCAAAAATCATTAGGATATTAAGTAAAGATCATGTTCCATGAAGATATTTTATAAATTTCCTACTGCATATGTATAAAAACTTTATTTTTGTGAGTGGATGGCCTGCTACAGTGCCTCAGATTAACAACTTCAAAGGTGATTTTCTCAATATTTTGATTTTTTGCACCCTCAGATTCCAGCTTTGTAAATAGTTGTTGTTCCGCCAGATATTGTCCTATCCTAACAAACCATATATCAATAGAAAGCTTATTTCTTCAGCTTTCAGATGATGTAAAATCTCAATTTCGAAAAATTGACCCTTAAGACTGGTTTTGTCGTCCAGGGTCACATTTGGATTTCCTGTGTGTATCTGGCAACCGTGCTGATTTGGGGAGTTAGCACACTTAGCTTCTTCCCAGTCTGCATGTGATTTCGCAGCGGTAAGTCACGCATGTTTCGGTAGTGATTCAATTATATCTATATTTCATAAAATAGATTGGTGTAATTGTGATTATAAGTCCCTCTGTGATGTCCGCACATGTTTGGTTGATCAATTTTCTTTTCTCTTCACCTTTTTGCTCAACAAAATGTAATGATATTTATATATTTCTTAGCGTCGTGCATTGCTGCTGCGCGCTGCTTTATTTGCTGCACAAGTCCTCAATTTGCCTGTTTATGTGTTGCCCAGGTACATTATTTATTGTATTGTGTTCTGAAAATGTGCTTTTGTGAAAATATATTGCCCAGTCTACATGTGATTTTGCAGCGCGTCGTGCATTGCTGCTGTGCACTGCTTTATTTGCTGCACAATTCCTCAATTTGCCTGTTTATGTGTTGCCCAGACCCAATAAATGAGGACGTGATGGCAAGGATTTTCGAGTTTTGAGATTCAGTATTCACGCAACGCAACGCAACGCAGAAAAGACACCGCTACACGTGGCTGAAGGAGGGGAGACAAATGGAGTGACTGGATGCGCCGCTTGCGCAATATAACATTTCTGCGCAGTACATTTATAACACACAAAAATTATATATTGATCAGTTTGGCAGTCGTACCGGTGTAACCATTAAGAAAAACTGGTCGCACCGGCAGGATAAATATTCGTAAAATGCGACCATTTGGTTGAAGTCTAGAGCCTTGAATAACTCCGCCGTCTGGAAGAGATTAAAAAAAATGTCCATGAAAGAGTTCGGTACCTTTCTCCATTCAGTTCTGGTGTTACTGGTTTATGAGCACGCTTCGGCAGTCTTAGGCCAACCTCAAATGCTCTCATTGGTTGAGACGCGTGATGACGCCCATCCCAAGCCAGTACCGATCAACATCCCACCCCTTCTAAACCTAACGTCACAGGGGCAAAGTCAAATCATAATAAAACGTACAAATGAGATCGTAGGAATTTACTTGAATGAGCGACCTGTGAAATAGGTAGCCTACGAATTCCCATCAGATTACGTTGATATATATGTATCAGTAGCGAACCCTCAGGGCCCTCTAGGCCCTCTGTGAGGACCTAAACTATCGTAAAAAATTATATTTAAAAACTTATAATATTTTCAATAAAAATTGGCCGATTTTCCCCATTAGATATGTATATTTGACTTCCTGGATCGATGCAGACTCTATCCATGTGAGATTTCCAAGTCTCACGATAGTAATTCAAGATCACAGAGCAGTTGCAGTTCTGTGATGTCATACGCTGTCTGTGCATGCTGAAAGAAGTCGACCGCGTGTACATAAATGCAGATATTTTAAATCTCCTCCTTTGTTTATTGTATTTAGAAAGGATCTAAAATAATTCTCAGATGCCCTTGGTAAAATGAAAAATCAAAATGCATTAAAATTATTTAATCTGTTTGTATTGTATAATCTGTTGTAATTATATTATTTTTATATAATTTACTTTCTTACTTTGTTTATTTTATGTTTTGCTTCATGGTTTGTTGTAATATTTCTTTTGTCTGGGAATAATATGGATCTACTGTGTTGAGCCTTTTGTATAGTTATTGATGCCATTTTGTTGTATTAAATTGTTGTATAAAAAAAAAGAAGTCGACCATGTGCTTATGTCGCGGACTAACAATGAGGCTACTGCTGACAGTACAATAGTAAATAAATGAGAGCGATTAATTTTGAGTGACAGTAAAACTGACCAATCATATCATCTTTCTAACCAGGCGCGCATTGTTTTTTGCTAACTTTTCGCCGTCGGGGGGTTGTTCACCAGCTCATAAAGCGGAAAAAGCACCAGAAGTTGGTTTGCCAACCCCCATAAAACTTCAAAAGAAGAAGAAGAAATGTGGAAAACGTCTTTCAAAACAGCATGTGGATAAACTTTGTTATCAAGTCTCAGGGGGAAAAAAAGAGAAAAGCTGACAAACGTTGTTCAAAACAACAGGAGTTAGACTTTGTTATTAAGTAATTTGATCATCAAATTGTAAGTTATTTATGATTTATTAGGCCGCCGTGCTTCAATTTATTCTGGTTGTTGATGTGCACAGTTGTGTATGTTGTTTATTTGAGACGAGTGATTTTGACTGTGGTCAGTCTTAAATTTAACATATTGTGCATATTTGCTGTTATTCTGTGTAACAGTGACATTTTATCACATAAATGTTCATTTTACTACAGTCAGTTCCATACTTTTAGTTCACTGTACCAGTTTAATATTAAGATTTATTATTGTCATAGTTTGTTCGCTGGTGAATCTCTGTTTACTGTCTGCTAGTGTAGTCACCAGTTTTCTTTGCTGAGAGTGCTTTCGTGAGGTGTTGCGTTTTAAACTGATATTGTTAGTCTGTGTTGGTTTTATCATCAAGATGTACCTTCCTTGGCCTGAAAAATGTTGAAGACCTCTGCATTAGGGTGTTCTTAGTGATTTCTTTCATGCCCCAAACGAGATATGTGCCGATGCTTACTTGCTTGAAACAGTAGAGTTACCTGTTTGTTCATCTTTGTGATTAACGTCCAGGTTCTGTATAAATCTTTGGAGCTGTTCAGGTTCCGATTATGCAGGACTGCTTATCATACTAACATGTCCTTTCTTCTGTATCATTTCAGCTCATTTATTTGTAATCTAAGCTAGCAAAAGTTTAATATAACTATATGCGTTTCATCCAAGCAGTCAGTGTACATTAATTAAACCGACAACCCTGGACCTCAGTACCTTATTAAAGGGCAAAGCATCTCATCATATATCATGGGTCAGCTCTACCTGGAGCAGTGTGGACTGTGACATTTGTTCAGAAACCATTCTTATCCTACCACCAGTCTCAATAAAAATGTCATTTTTCTGTCAATGTTAAGCAAAACCCATATACAGTAGTAAAGTCCACAAAAACATGATGTCTTACAGAGTTCCAGCAAACAATTCAATTTTCGAGTATACTCATCTGCAATTGTCTTCAAAGAACAGGTTATGCTGATCTAAAATAATATTGCAGATGTCAGGATCTGGTTTTAGGGCAATTTTAATAAGCTCCAGAGTCCTGACATGCTTGGATCCTAGCACAGGTTGTATTGATCTTGTCTTAGCAACATTTCACTAGTGTGATATTCTATGAAGTTTTAGATAACAAGCATTTGCTTTTCACCACAAAGAACAGCTATGCATAGCTGCATCAATGGCCAAACTCACATTAAAATATATTTTGACAAAAGGCAACAGAAACCATCGAGAATAGGTCTTTTGTGCGTTAATAAAGTGAGAACAGGATTTTGGTTTTGAATGGGTTCTTTAGTCTTTTGTCGCCTCGCATGCGGTGTAGATTGGGTGTTACCAAATACCGCTAATTAAAAACTGGAGTTTGAATGTTGACCTGTACTGTCACGCATCACAGTGAAGAACCCAATTGCAGGCAGCGGGGGATGAAGGGGTTAACACAAAGACTTTTATTATAACAAAAAACGTAAAGCAAAAACCCACAGTGGGGAAAACAAGACACGATAACTAGGGAAATAATATAACAGGTAAACAGGAACATAAACTGACTAAACTAAACTAACAAAGACCAAGTACAACACTAGACAAAACCAGAGATGGAAAAAGTACACACATCCCTTACTCAAGTAGATGTACAGATACTCGTGTTTAAAAATACTCTGGTAAAAGTTGAAGTACTGACTAAACTTGTTACTTAAGTAAAAGTAAAAAAGTATATGCTCTAAAATATACTTAAGTAAAAAGTAGCCATTACTACTACCTGCTTTAGTGTCACGCTGGTAACTGGACCTCACATCCTCTACTGATGGTGAATTAAGTTAATTTATTTTTCAATTAAAACGAAGGCTACCATAAAAACTTGGTTAATTTCCAGCGAGTCTGGTTAGAAAATGTAAGAAGTAGAAAGTACAGATATTTGTTTAAAAATGTAAGAAGTGAAAGTAAAAAGTTGTCAGAAATATAAATAGTGAAGTAAAGTACAGATACCAAAAAATCTACTTAAGTACAGTAAAGAAGTATTTGTACTTCGTTACTTCCCATCTTTGGACAAAACTACAATGAACTAACACTAACTAGATTTACTGAATGATCACGAACAGGAGCATGGGTAAGGTAATCGTAACAAAAACCAGCACACCGCACAGAGGAATGACCACAGACAATGAACGAGCACAAGACAAATAGACACGAGGGCTTTTTAAAGGGGAATACAAAGGAGGGATGATAACACATGGAGGGTGATGGGCAGGTGACAAGGATCAAACACTAAGTAGAAGCTAACCAGGAATGAGAGGGCGGGAACAGAAACGCGACACCGGAGAGAGAGAGGATGTGGAAGGCCGAAAGGGTCAAAATCTCTCTCTCCACATATAACAAGGGATCCTGCCGTGATTCTGCCACAAGATCAAGAAAGACATGGCAAGATAAGGCAGAATTACGACACTGTACTACAGTTTTGTCAGTTGCTAACATCCCTTTGACCAATCTGTAGTCAAATTTTCAAAACTTTAAACACAATTAGCACAACATCCATCTGTTGTGACATACCATTAACACAATTCATGTTGTTATCACACAATACCCAGTCGATTAACATGTTTGTAAAATGCTTAAATTTTCTTTTCACACATCCTTACCAGAGGTGGGTAGTAACGCGCTACATTTACTTCGTTACATTTACTTGAGTAACATTTTGGGAAATATGTATTTTTTAAGTAAAATTAAAAGTGTGTACTTTTACTCTTGAGTAAATTTCTAATAGAAAATCTGTACTTTTACTTCGTTACATACAACGTTCCTTCGTTCCTTCATTTTAAAATATGCTTTTTAAAACGCGTTGTTTATTTCAAGGCTGTCGTCTCTTTTTACGGGCACTCCCGAGTGATCGATTCTTTTGAAAGCATTAATTGATCAATGGGCAAAACCATTTGAATAGGTTAATGAATCAGTTCAAATGATTTGTTCAGTTCGCAGCACGATCTGAATCATCTGAAGCAGGATTACTCACTCCTCGTAGCGCGAAAGTTAAGAACACGCAGAACACAAAGAGCGTTGGATGAAGTGGATATTAATCTATATCTATACAATCAAAACTGCAAATGTGTCATATTGTTTGCCAGCAATGATAAATGCCCACCATATGCGCGCACCCGCGCGACCTGTTCGTCAGACACCGCAACATGCGCGTTACCTGTTAGACACAGAGACGTGGGCTTGCAGAAATATACATTTGAAGAACAGAAGGAAGAAAACGTGTTGATGGGCATGTGGTTCACTGTTTACTGTTTGTTTACAAGTAAGAGCGTTTCACAACACACACGTGACACAACACGAGAAAACATGAGCTTTGTTCAAAAATATGTATTTCATTTAAGAGAGCACTGCAGATGTTCTAGATCATCTTAGGAAATGCTCTGAGTTTAGCTAATGCTTTGGTTTGACATGGTCTATTATTCTAAATAAGTTGTGTAAACTACATTGACATCAGTACTAGATGAAATTTACAGAAATGCTTGTCTCTTCTGTGTTTGTCTATTCTTTAGTCTCTCTAGTATATTGCGAATATATCTGCTTATGATAATTAAAAATATTGATTAAAATGTAATATTAAAATATTGGCGTTAATATTAATTGTATGTAGTAGGCCTATATAATCAGATACAAAGTAACTAAGTAACTAGCTACTTGAGTAGTTTTTTCATTGCATACTTTTTTTACTTTTACTCAAGTAGTTTTTAAAATAGTTACTTGTACTTTTACTTGAGTAAAGATTTTGGCTACTCTACCCACCTCTGATCCTTACACCATTCCAAAATCATGGATCTTTCTTATCTTTTTTACAAATGCTTAAATACGGCAAGACAAAAATGAAGGCCTAATGTTCCAAACCCTAGTAAAAAACCTTCTTCTTCTGCAACAACAGCAGCTTACAGTAAAAGACATGATAATAATTTTCTAATTAGTGATAATTGATAAATAGCTGATTCCAATCTCAATATGAGACATAGCTAGATGTTGAAGTCTTTCCATTACATGATCATGAGCATCCAAATGCTGAAGATCATATAGATTAGAACTGTACTTTGTTCTGTGCATTATTATTTTTTGTCTGTTATTTTGATCACTTTTTGTTATCTTTGAACCCCAAAGAGCATGCATTTTTTACATCCATAACATATATTGCTAATAAAGCCTTTACTGCAGCAGTCACTTACATTTTTTACATTCTACAGATGAATCCTTCACTATGTCTTCTTCTGTGAGCTTTTGGAAAGTTTTGAAAGTTCGTGTTTTCATGGAGATATTGGAGTGTTTTGGCAGCATGAAAGTCAACTTTTTTTAAATCATATGTTTTTTTTTTGTCGATTTCTCAGTTACAGTAAGTGTGTAAGTCATCAAATCCAACCTTATATCATCTAAAACATAGCACCGTATTGAAACTGAAATTAAAATATCAGCGAGAGTAATTGACAATTATGATGATATATTTTTTATAATTGTGCATTTTCTCACATTTCTCATATATCTATCCATATCTATTGATCTATAATAGAAGGATGGTTAGATGAGGGATGGCTGGATGATAGATGTGCGGATATCTATCTACAAATGTACACCTTTCATTTATTGGCAGAAAATTCACAATGAACCCCACCCACTTTTGCTGTAATTGTATGGTAACGGTAGGTTCTAGAAACAAATTTTAAGTGTTCATTGGTAGTAGAGATGTGTATGTTGTTTGTTTAAAAATAGAATTAATCAAGCTCAAATATTTTTATACCAAAAACCTTTACATTGTGCCCCGCTCACCCCTATCTAAAATGAATCCACACAGAGTAATTGTGATACAGAAAAGAAAACTATTTTACAGCACAATTGAAAAATAAATGTGTTTACAGCTGACTGAATTATAAAATAATGACTTTCATATTGTATGTTCTATACAGGTCGAACCGAAACATGACAAGTAATGCAGTTTTTGTAATGTCATTATTTGTTAGCATTTTGACAGTCTATGCGTTATTATTGACTATATGTTCCTGTTGGATAGAAAACTTGTGCTAGTTAGCAATTGAAAAATCTGTAATTTGGTCCTGTGTACTGAAAAATATTTGATCAAGTTTAAAGTTTGAAAGTATTTTATCAACAATTAGCCCTCTAGATGATTTTATCTCTTCAGGTAGCCCTCGCTAACAAAAAGGTTGGAGACCACTTATCTAAAACATAGCACCATATTGGATTACACTTTATTTTACAGTGGCCGTGTTACAGTTTAATTATACATTTAAGTACTGAGTAATAAAAAGTAACTACATGTACTTACTATATAGGGTTAAGGTTTGGTTCAGGGTTAGTTACATGTAATTATGCATAATTTATAGTAAATACTATAGTAAATACATGTAACATGTGTAACAAGGGCACCGTAAAATAAAGTGTTACCCCATATTGAAACTGAAATTACAATATCAACGAGAGTAATTGACGAGTTCTCATTTATCTATACACTGTAAAAAATACATGTGAAATCTACAGTAATTCACTGTGTTCATGCACTGGAAATAACTGTATTAGGGGTCACAGTGAATTACTGTATATTCAATGAGAAATTACAATAGTGGTCAAAATATTGTGAAAATCACATTAAAGAGGAATGTGCTGTACAAAGTCAAGGTAACCAGTACTGTCCTGTAGTCACAACAAACAAGTATTATGTGAAATCTACAGTAATTCACTGTGTTCATGCACTGGAAATAACGTATTAGGGGTCACAGAGCATTAAAGTACACTCTAAAGAAAAATGGTTGTAAATAAAAAAGGGTTCTTCGGCTTGTAACAATAGCACAACCCTTTTTATAAGGTTCTATAAAGAACCCTGCCTTGAAAAGTGCTATATAGAACCTCATGGTGCTATAAAGAACCATTTCTTTATCAGAAAACAGGAGGGGTTTTAATTTAGGTATTTTTATTAATTCATTCATTTAGTTTTTTATGGATTTTATCATTTTCTATTTCCATTTTACCGTATAAAAACAATAAGTAAGACATGTAAATCAAGTAATACTTTTATTTCCTTCTAGTCACATCATTAAATGTCATGGAACATTCATTATATTAATACCTTTCACAATTTTGCATTGTTGCAAAGCAGCTTTACAGAAAAAAAACAGATTAGCCCTAAACAGAGACAAAGGAAAAAGTAAAGAAATACGTTTTAGTCCATTAGCACAAAAGCAGTAGAAATGTGACAACAAAAATGTATAGAAAAGTATATATACAGTATAACCAGGAAAATTATAAAAATACATAATTACTATTTAAATAGAACTGATCATCAAGATTATACAGCAAGCAGTGCAGCCAAGAAGTCATATTATATTGTTTGCAGATAACTACATCCATTATTTTTATGTGTAGTAATGATTTTGAGTTTCTGGCAAGTCAAAAGTAGCGTCTGGCATGGGGCTCAAATTGCAGGCCATGATCATCACAGATTCCCACCACTTTCCATCTATGGCTGTGGTCATCAACCTTGAGCATCAGGCCGAACCAGAGCTGTGTCTCTCAGTCTCAGGTGTTTTCAGGAGCCTGAGGATGAGACATGGAGACAAAACAAGCTGATGTTGGTGTAGAGGTCACTCTCATATGTAAAAATTATGCTATGGCAGAAGTTTGGTTGAGCTGACTCCTGCAGTATAAACATGTTTTTGGTAATAAAGATAATGTTTGGCTAAAGATTCATTCGTAAATGTTTATTACTTACATTTGAATGTGCCACTGAATTTGCCTCAACCGTCAAAGTCAGACATGCAGTGGTTTAGAGCTTGGCTTATGATTCACCTGAAACAGAGACATGTACATATAAGTACAATAAGAATACACAAAACTTAATTTCCAAAATTATTTGAACTGTAAATTGCTATGGTTTTAATGTGGAAAGGATATCAACTATAAAAGTAGCATGAATACATCACCTTTAAAACATCAAGTATGACACAGTTGTCAGACTTCTGAGCTGAACTGATACTTGGTTAGCACCGCGAGAAATACCCATCTCTTCCAAGTTCACTCCCTAGTACAAGGTCACCTACGAAACACATACGAAATATCAATAAATAAACCTAAATACAAGTTGTACAACATACTGTTGAAGAAACATAAAGATAATGTGCATGAAAATACTTTAGAAAAATGGTTTATAGAAGTTCAGCCAGTAGAAGTAAATAATGATTGATGCTAGGATCATATTGTTAATGTAATACATTTTTTAAATATCAAGTAGAGTATATACATTTTAACTATCCTAAATAATTGGTAAAGCAGATTCCCATGAATTACATAGAATATAGTAAATTATAAATAAATATATATATATACAGTGAGGGAAATAAGTATTTGATCCCCTGCTGATTTTGTAAGTTTGCCTACTTACAAACAAATGAAGGGTCTATCATTTTTATGGTGGGTTTATTTTAACTGAAAAACACAGATTGGTTATGTGCCTATATGGACCACAGATTAGTCCTGTCACTTTAAGAAAGTACTCCTAAATCAGCTTGTTATGTATATAAAAGATGCCTGCCAACAGAATCTGTATCTTCCAGTTCAACCTCTCCAACACCATGGTCCAGACCAAATAGGTTTTAAAGGATGTCAGCGACAAGATTGGAGACCTGCACAAACCTTGAATAGGCTACAGACAGAAGCTTGGTGAGAAGGAGACAACTGTTGGTGTGATTATTTGGAAATAGAAGATATACAAAATAACTATCAAATGCCCTTGTTCTGGAGCTCCCTGCAATATTTCCCCAATGGGGTAAAGATGATCATGAGAAATGTTAAAGATCAGCCCAGAACTACACGGAAGAAGCCTGTTAATGATTTCAAGACAGTTGGGAACACAGTTAGCAAGCAAAACATTGGTAACACATTGGTAACACGCTATGCCACAGTAGACTGAAATCCTGAAGCACCCGCAAGGTCCTCCTGCCCAAGAAGGCCCGCCTGGCTCGTCTTAAGTTTGACAATGAACATAAAAATGATTCAGAAAAGGCTTTGGCGAAAGTGCTGGCACTGCTGTGAGACCAAAATGGACTCCTGTGTTTGGAGGGAGAGAAATGCTGACTATGAGCCCAAGAACATCATGTCTACAGAGAAGCACAGTGTTGGAAACATTCTGCTTTAGGGCTTTTTCTCTGCTACAGGTATACAGGATGACTTCACCGCATTGAGGGGCTGAGGGACGGGCCCATGTACCGTAAAATCTTGGACGAGAACCTCCTCCCCTTAACTAGGTCACTGAAGATGGGTCATGGATGAGCCTTTAACATGACAAAGACGCAAAACATATTGCCAAGACAACCAAATAGTGGCTTAAGGAGAAGCACATTAAATGTCCTAGCCAGTCTCTAGACCCTAGTCCTATAGAACCTCTGTGAAGGAGGCTAAAACTCCAATTTGCTGAGCGACAGCCAAGAAACCTTAAAGATTGACAGAGGAGTGGACTAAATGTATCCGGACACATGTGCAAACCTGGTGACCAACTATCAGAAATGTCTGACCTCTGTGCTTGCCAACAAGGGTTTCTCCACAAAGTACAAAGTTATGTTTTGCTTGGGGATCAAATACTTATTTCACTGACTGAAATGCAAATCAATTTATAACCTTTATATAACATTTTTTTCCCCTGATTTTTTTTAATATTCTGTGTCTATCAGTTAAAATAAACCCACCATAAAAATTATAGACCCTTCATTTGTTTGTAAGTAGGCAAACTTACAAAATCAGCAGGGGATCAAATACTTATTTCCCTCACTGTACATGATTAAAAACAGTCTGAAGCTTACCTGTGTGGTATATCAGTCTGCAGGCACCTCAGCAGGACTGTTAAATCAGGACTTTGATTCAGGACATACAACCAATCAGGAGGCAGCTTCTAAATAACTGATTTACATTAAACCAAAATAGGCGGGAATAAAGAACCCTTTCCCAATACAAAGAACCATTTCAGCAGAAAAGGGGTTCGTCAGAAGACATGGTTCTATACAGTACCTTTACCATCATTAAAGAACCTTTTAAGAACCATATTTTTTAGAGTGTGAGCTATATTCAATGAGAAATTACAATACTGATCAAAATATTGTGAAAATCACATTAGAATAATGTGCTAGAAAACATGACTTTGTTAACCTAACCAACACTGGCCTGTGGTAAATCACAACAATCAAGCATGACTGTTCATAGTTCTATATTAGAAAGGGTTTAAAAATAGAGATTTTCCCAGTTCACAGGTATTACAGTTAAACTTGGAATTGAGAAACGTTTGTGTGATATTCAGGGCACCCCTGACATGGGACATAATCCAAAACAAAGTACAATAATTATTTAAAGGATTCAAATGTCTTGCACAAGCTTTTAATAGCTTATTTTTTATTTTGAGCCTATCACAACTAGACATTAAACATTGAACTGTTTTGTAACTTTCTGTTAATTGATTATTAAATATTTTTGTTAAAATAGACTTTTCTCAAATAAATAATTTATTGAGTTGTCATAAGGCTGTGTTTACAAGTAGAAAAAATACATGGCATTGACACAGGTTTATGAGGCTACAGGTGGTTCTAAACTCTGTGGCCTGTGACGTCAACTTCCTGCAGCCTTAACCCTGATCAAACTCTCTTTGTAACTCTCAAGTAATGACTTAAACGTCATGCAGCGCTGCGCAAGTCCGATCACCGAAATTACATCAAAATACCGTGACAGGGGAATCTGAGTGCAGCTTGTTCCGTAACTATTACAATCGCTCTCGCGGTACTTCGATGTCACACGACATCCGGGAGCAGCGCAGCGCCGCCAAAGACTATAGATACCAAGAGCCAAAACTCAATAGAACGTTCCATTGCAACACCAGCGTACTGCGATTGCTGCCATTTTGGGGTGAAAGCGACTCGTCTTTTTTATGTCGCGATGGCAATATGAGCTGCTTTGTTAAAAAAACATTGAAGCTGAAATCCAATCTGAATGATGATAATGCATGATGACAAAAACCTTTGCTCGATAGAAACCATGTCAGTTAAAAAGCCTTTCACCCCAAAATGGCGGCTGCGCTGTTTCCCAAAAAGCCCCAGAGTTTTGCCACTTTGTATCTATACTCTTTGGCGCCGCACCACCTTTTGGCGCGACCACTATTCCGACCTGCAGCAGCCTGCATTGTGATGGGAGTGTAGCTGCAAAGACAAAGAGTGTGTAGTAGTGGTACGTTTCTTAAGTTTTCTTTGGACTAAACTTTGTCACTTTATTAACAGTAGCATAACAGTAGTTGGTCGTTGACAGTGCAGGTGGATGTTGTAACGTTACGGTGTCATCATGCTTTATACGTGTAAAGTTTGTAAGTTCAATGCAGCTTCGATTTCTGCATTCATTTGGCATATTCTGAAATCTTGCAAACATTAGATTTCAGTGTGGGCATGCAAAATGTCCTGCTACACAACAGTGTGTGCACTTCAGAGGCATATGTATCAATTTCATTTGCACAAAGTTAAACCGGTGCCTCAAACCCGCTGCCACAGACAAGATGCTTTGTCATGGAGAATGATGGCAGTAAAGTTGAATGTTTATTTAAGCTAAATGTTTAATCTTCTGTAACATTTAATGTGGAACAATCCATTCAGTTCAGCTGTGAAGTGTGCACTATACACCCATCTTTATTGTACATTTTGTTTGCATTATTTGAGACAGTTGGAGTTAGTATACCTAGTCCTAGAGTATTTATTTCCTTAGAGTACATAGCAGCACTCTCTTAGCAGTGTTCCCCAGTGTTTGTAAGTGCACTTGTTTGGGGGGATGATTACATTTTCTGCTATGTTTTTGCATTTTGTTGTTTGTTTAGGAAATGTTTTCAAATTGTGCTTAAAATAGAGACAGTGTATTTGTCAAACAGTGTGATCAACTTGTATCAGTCCAAGCATAAAGTGCTGGAACTCTATTGAATTTGTACCGAGATTTTTTTTTCTTCTTAATAGTATTATTCTTACGGTCAGAAACTGTAAGTCGTAAATATACACTCTAAAAAATGTTGGGTTATTTTTGTAACCCAATAGTTGGGTTAGAGATATTGGGTCGTTTTGTTGGGTTATTTCTGACGTTCGTTGGGTCATTTCTGCAACAACCCAGCCAGCTGGGTTAAAATTGAGCTGCGTGAGTGGTTATTTTAAATTTCAACGGTCGACCGGCGCCACTGCTGACAGACGAGAGGTAAGTTAATATTAATAATACTTTAATTAAATAAAAAGTGCGTGCATGTGTGTGCATATATCATATAGAATATCATCAAAAAGTTGATTTATTTCACTAATTCCATTCAAAAAGTGAAACTTGTATATTATATTCATTCATTACACACAGACTGATATATTTCAAATGTTTATTTCTTTTAATTTGATGATTATAACTGACAACTAATGAAAATCCCAAATTCAGTATCTCAGAAAATTAGAATATTACTTAAGACCAATACAAAGAAAGGATTTTTAGAAATCTTGGCCAACTGAAAAGTATGAACATGAAAAGTATGAGCATGTACAGCACTCAATACTTAGTTGGGGCTCCTTTTGCCTGAATTACTGCAGCAATGCGGCGTGGCATGGAGTCGATCAGTCTGTGGCACTGCTCAGGTGTTATGAGAGCCCAGGTTGCTCTGATAGTGGCCTTCAGCTCTTCTGCATTGTTGGGTCTGGCATATCGCATCTTCCTCTTCACAATACCCCATAGATTTTCTATGGGGTTAAGGTCAGGCGAGTTTGCTGGCCAATTAAGAACAGGGATACCATGGTCCTTAAACCAGGTACTGGTAGCTTTGGCACTGTGTGCAGGTGCCAAGTCCTGTTGGAAAATGAAATCTGCATCTCCATAAAGTTGGTCACTTTTTGAATGGAATTAGTGAAATAAATCAACTTTTTGATGATATTCTAATCATATGACCAGCACCTGTATATACATTTGTATGCCGTGTTTTTTTCATAGCAAAACAAACGTACATCTCTGTAGACTGGTTTTATAATCTGCATGACTGTCGATGCTAACACTTGCTTTTTATAACCATTTCAAACGTAGATTAAAATAATTGTTTGGGACGCCCCCTCGCTTTGTTTTTCTTTGTACGAAACTTTTAGGTAAGTCATAAACGTTTGTGGAAATCATATTTTAGATATTTGGCGACTCCAACCGCTGCAGCGCCACTCAGTCAAAGGCACCGGAATTCAAATGACGAGTGTGTTCGTTTTATTTCGTTACATTTATTACCTTTATCATATGTTTAAAGCAAATAGCAGAAAAATACATTATTTTGGCGTTCATTGACCACAAAACACGAGGGGGCTTGCCTCAGTGGCATTTTCGTTTTCTAGACTTGCAGCATTGGCCTTCATTGACAAGCTTTCAATATATTTATCTATCTTTTAGAGATTATATACGAAGGAACTCTTCAAAAGTGGGAGCCTGAAGCCTTAACTGACAAATTTGCAGGTAAGAGATTAATGTCTGAAACTTCCTGTTAGTACAGTCGTGTGAAAAAGGACCAACAATGTTTCATTTTTTATATTTAAACAAATACGCAATGAAACGTGTACATAACAATAAATTAATATAATCTATCATATGACACATCAAATTAACACGGTGTACTCATTTTTACAATTAAAGTCAATAGGAAAAGTGTGACCCCTACAGGTCATCAGGCTAAGATGTAAAGATCTATGAATTTGTGGTATCAACATGTGCTTGTACTTTTTTCCACATGACTGTACATCATTTTTGACAATACCGTTTTAATCATAAATAATTATTGTAATAATAAAAATAATAATGTGTATGTGTGTATATTTACAAAAGAGAATATCTGTTTATAGGTTGGAACAAACATCATTCATCAGGAGCAATGGAAGACTTTCATGTTCTGCAGCTTGGGGATAAAACCGGTTCCTCTTAACTCTTCGTTATTGTGGGAAGAATGATGCTGGAGGAAGACCGTCTTTTACAAGCAGTTGATACGTGTTGTATATTTACATTTTGGAGTATGCCAAGCCTGGTGGTGCTGTAACTTTTTATAATTGTATAAGCTAGACTAGCCTCTGTTCTGTTTATTTATTTGATTCTTGTAAATTGATACTGAACTGCTAGTAACATTATGATCAAAGGAAGTACATTAATAAAACAACTGCAACCAATCTTATTGTATTTGAAATAAAGATTTATAAAGGTATTTCTATGTTGTGCATTATTTGTTTACACTGCAATCAAATAATAATACATAGGATGGCCAAAAATAACCCAACAAATTAGTTATTTCATAACCCAACTGACTGGGTAAAACTTGCAACCCAATATATTGGGTTAAAATAACCCAACAAGTGGTCGGTGCTATAGTAACCCATCTATGGGTTATATGTTGGGTTATTTTTAACCCAACTGTTTTTAGTGAGTACCAAACCAGAATAAATGATCTGTGATTCATTTTGGTTTTGGCTCTAGATTCACTTTTAAGCAATCATCCTAAGAAAGTTAGTAAACTAAAACCACATTAATAATGATATTCTTAAGTCAGAAGCTCTTTCCAAACCTCCTTAAACTATGTGAAAGTACTAATGTTCTGCAGAAAAACACTGTTATTTCACAGTTTCTTTCCTGAATTTTTTCAGTCAAATACAGTAAATGCACTTACTGTTCTGTAACTTTACAGATATTGGCCATGAATTACTAGTCAGATACTGCCAATAAAATGAAAAAGACATGTTTAGGATTGTAGAATAGCATTTTATTTAGGTAAAAATAATAATCATATGAACACAATCACCATAATTTGGAAAAGTACACTCGGAATACACAAAGATTAACTTCTTTACAGTACACAATTACAGTATACGCTTTAAACAAATGGTTGAATATAATAAAGTAAATAATAAGTACATCACCACATACAATACATTCATCAAATTCTTATAAAACAAACTTTTAATCCTGGAGAAATACAAAACAGTTTCAAGTTGTGTTGAAAACATTTACACAGGGTCACAAATAGATATTGGAGGAAGTTTTGATAGTATATTTGGACAAACATCAAACTGTCAGAATAAGTAAATCATACCATAAGTAAAAATATACCACAAAAAAGTCAATGAGTCTGTGGCAAATATGCAATGTAGTAGATAAAGGACTAAATCTGCCATCATTATACATTATGGCAATGTGAATACAGAGTATATTGTTAGAAAACAAGTTACAAGTTGCAATGCTAACTTAAATGTAAGTCTTATAACTTCCATCATTAAATCAGCAAAACAAGTCACCAGTTTAAAGGAATAGACAATGTTTCTTTCACAAATGATGTAAATGTTTAACTGTACGTGGATGTTATTACAGTATTAAGCATATACATAATATTACACATTTGTTAATAACAACATAATACAAATACTCAGGTCGAATGTTTAAACACTTACTACTGATGGAGTTTGGGTGCCTGGGTAGCTTTTCTTCCCTTCATCTAAAAAATGAGAGCAAATGTTTTATCATTAACAGTTATTGTTGAAATTAGTGTTTGAAATGGAATGCAAAAGTAAGTCAGAAAGAAATCTAACGTTACAAATACTTACCAGGTGTGTGTACTGCCCAGGCAAATCGTATCATATACACTCACCTAAAGGATTATTAGGAACACCATACTAATACGGTGTTTGACCCCCTTTCGCCTTCAGAACTGCCTTAATTCTACGTGGCATTGATTCAACAAGGTGCTGAAAGCATTCTTTAGAAATGTTGGCCCATATTGATAGGATAGCATCTTGCAGTTGATGGAGATTTGTGGGATGCACATCCAGGGCACGAAGCTCCCGTTCCACCACATCCCAAAGATGTTCTATCGGGTTGAGATCTGGTGACTGTGGGGGCCATTCTAGTACAGTGAACTCATTGTCATGTTCAAGAAACCAATTTGAAATGATTCGAGCTTTGTGACATGGTGCATTATCCTGCTGGAAGTAGCCATTAGAGGATGGGTACATGGTGGTCATAAAGGGATGGACATGGTCAGAAACAATGCTCAGGTAGGCCGTGGCATTTAAACGATGCCCAATTGGCACTAAGGGGCCTAAAGTGTGCCAAGAAAACATCCCCCACACCATTACACCACCACCACCAGCCTGCACAGTGGTAACAAGGCATGATGGATCCATGTTCTCATTCTGTTTACGCCAAATTCTGACTCTACCATTTGAATGTCTCAACAGAAATCGAGACTCATCAGACCAGGCAACATTTTTCCAGTCTTCAACTGTCCAATTTTGGTGAGCTCGTGCAAATTGTAGCCTCTTTTTCCTATTTGTAGTGGAGATGAGTGGTACCCGGTGGGGTCTTCTGCTGTTGTAGCCCATCTGCCTCAAGGTTGTGCGTGTTGTGGCTTCACAAATGCTTTGCTGCATACCTCGGTTGTAACGAGTGGTTATTTCAGTCAAAGTTGCTCTTCTATCAGCTTGAATCAGTCGGCCCATTCTCCTCTGACCTCTAGCATCAACAAGGCATTTTCGCCCACAGGACTGCCGCATACTGGATGTTTTTCCCTTTTCACACCATTCTTTGTAAACCCTAGAAATGGTTGTGCGTGAAAATCCCAGTAACTGAGCAGATTGTGAAATACTCAGACCGGCCCGTCTGGCACCAACAACCATGCCACGCTCAAAATTGCTTAAATCACCTTTCTTTCCCATTCTGACATTCAGTTTGGAGTTCAGGAGATTGTCTTGACCAGGACCACACCCCTAAATGCATTGAAGCAACTGCCATGTGATTGGTTGATTAGATAATTGCATTAATGAGAAATTGAACAGGTGTTCCTAATAATCCTTTAGGTGAGTGTATTTCTGTGTACTTAAAAGAAAAACACGTGTGAGAAGAGGAAGATTACTTAAACTCAATATTATGTAGAATGTTATAGCATTGAAGTTAGTGCTAATATCGCTAATCGCGATTAGCATCACACCAGACAAAAACAAGTTTTTACCTTCTGCTGGTCGCTGGTAAAGCTGTCAATGCGTGTGATTATTCTCCAGCAGCCTGCAACTTCCACACGACTTCCTGTCTCCAGCGCTGTTTACATATAACTGGACCATCAATACTACTGAAACTAACTGACAGACATAACTTCACCGCGTAAATTCAAAATGAACTAGTGAAGGGCGCGAACAGCTCTAATTGGCTAGTTTCCTGAATGATAGTCAGATTAACCAATCGTGCTCAAAGCAGCACAGGGAGTCAACCAATGACATCTGTTTACCAATAGCAAGTGTAGTAACAACAGCTATAGTTAAGATAGGTTGTTTTTAAAAGAAAATAAACGTGTTTAGTTTTATTTGAATGTTGCTATATATTTAATTGGTCAGATGTTTTCATTGCAGTATATGAAGCATATGAATAAAATTAACTAATGTATGATACAAGTTTAATGAATACATACTGTATGCTTACACACATGGTTGGTGCTTGGAAGTGGTGAAAAACAGGCACACAAATATAAAATGTTTCAGTGCCATTACATGAAACAAAATTAGGTCTGACGTCAACAAAAATGCAGCCACTACTTTTAGAAAATAGCAAAAGAGCAAACAAGATGCTTATGACATACTGTAGGCCTATATGAAAACATCATTACTAAATGTATTAACATTATGGTAACTTACAGCTCGATGTATTGTCCTAGAATGATCCTCTTGATTTTCCGAAGTTCTATACTGATTACGTTTGTTTTCATATGTTTATTTAACTGCAAATCAGTTTTAAATCAGTCCATTCTCCTGTCTTTAAGGTTTTTCTCTCTGAGCTAACCAGGTTTAAGGTATGGACTGTAGTGGTTAGGCCATAGCCATTCATGATATGGGAAAAGGTGAATTTATTCATGGTTATCATTAATCATGTTTTTGTTGGCTAGACTATTGCAACTATTGTCAGGTTTACTGCCATGTGCTTTCTCTCCCTGTTGAAAAAAACAGCATATACTGTAGTTAGGTATGTTTTGAAGCATGGTAGCTGGTTTGAGCTGGTCATGTGCTGCACTCACTTAATCCTTGGTGTTTCGAGTCAGATCCGTGGGCGTGGCTTGTTGGTATTGACTAAATCTTTGGTGTTTCAAGTCTTACGAAACCTTTACCCTAACCCAAACCCTAACCCTAACCTTACTCTAACCATCTAAACTACCTATGATTGTTAAAATTGACGAAAAAACACGTTTGGGTGATCAGGTCTGACTCGAAGACTAAAGCTTTTCTTTCATGAGCTCCACTGTACATTTCTGTACAAGATTGAAAGAAATTGGCAGAGAGATGTTTAAAATTCACCGTAAAAACAAAAGCAAGATTGAAACCAAACTTTTTATTTCCTGTGTTTATTTTTTTGCTGGTTTATACAGTATTACTGTACACAGTACGGAAAAAAAAATTCTGGAGGACACGACGTATTATTGAGGGACTCAAAGCATTTATGTTCGCAAAAATTGTGGCATCATTAAGGATGTGGCTGCGTATATTTCACAAATTCTAATAGCATTATTGGCCAAAACCAAATTCACGATAGCCGTCTCTTGCTCTTCAGTGAACACGTGACCTCGCCCACCATGAAACCTTCGCCTTTCCACTCTGTAGAAGATTCAGGAACAGTGTGAGTGTGTGCCATAAACTGTAACATAATATACTATTTTATACAATATGGTCAGAATGTCTTCTTACAGTCGGCTGTACTGTTGTACAGTGTGATACCTCACCAGACTGTGACCAATGCAGTGCACTGTAGTAAATGAATGCAAGGGTACTACTGTAAAATCTATGTATTATAGCCTACTGTTTGTGTACATTAGAACATGTGTACATAAGAGTAGATCGATACATACCTGTTCTCATTTCTAAAGGTTCGAATTATACCTGCCATTGTAAATCGACTCAAATTAGGCTGGACTCTCTGTACAGCCTCTCTCGTTGTTACAGTAAACCGTAGTTTATCACGTTCAATGACTGTAGCCCTAATCTTATTCGAGACCACTCTTCTTGTTCCTCGTCCTCCTCCTCTTCCGACTCGTCCTCCTCTAATTCCAACTCTGCCTTGTCCTCTGGCTCTCCCTCCAACTCCCCTTACTCTGTCTACATTGTTCACATCCATTGTTCAAAACCTATAACTTGACCCTTGGCCTATTTATAGGCCTCTTCTAAAGTCATGATTGGTAGGTGTTAAGTAAAGCAAAGAGTGTTTGCACATGTGAGGAGATAGTGTGAGGCACTGATGAATTAGTGTGGCATTTTGATTTATTGTGTTTGAAAAAGGAAATCAATATACTTCCTGTAAGATCTTTGTGTATTACATAGAGAATTGTGTGTTTTATGAAACTGAAAACTGAGTCAAAGGTCGAGAATTAGTGTATGGTTTTGCCAATTTGGTGTGTGGTTCTGGTGTTTGAGTGTCAGGTTTCAGAAATTGTGTGACAAGTGAACATTTTGTGTGTAAGCAGTTGAAAAAAACTGTAACAGCTGACTGATTATAAAAAAATGACATTCATATTATATTATTATATGTGTTATGATTGACTTAACGTTCCTGATGGATAGAAAACTAGTGCTAATGTTTTGACCGAATTACTCGATTTTGAATCGGGTTTGCTCTGTTTTGATAGAGTTAGCATATGTTGAAAAATGCATTCAGCATGTTTAAATGTAGAGTTTGTATTTATTTAACAAAATGTGGTTTTGGCAAGATGAAGGTGACATAGGTGTGTTACTGTGTTAAGAGTTTAGAAAAAGTGTTAGCAATTGAAAAAAAACTGTAACTATTTGGCTAATTGTGTGATGTCGGTGTGTTATTGTGTTAAGAGTTTAGAAAAAGTACTTTAAGTATTGGTAAACGCTTTTTAGCAATTGAAAAAACTGTAACAACGGAGACAAGTCAGACACATTGTGGTATTTCAATATTCTATTTAAAATATATATATTGCAAAACAGAAAGCAAAAGTAAAAGAAGTGCATATTTTGCATAGAAGAACTTCTAAGAGACTGCTGAAAGAAATCCAATCTACAGGTACTACCTGATTGTTTCTAGATTTATCCAGAATATGTCATATCTGTTGCAAATTCAGACACTCTAAACTTATTTTCATCTCAGTTTTCTTAATTGGATTTAGTAATGGAGGAAATACTTGCAAAAATGTCTGCGTTTCCTTCTATTATGTCTCATTAAATCAAACCTGAGGGTGAGATACTTTTGAGTAAGACTTATATTTTAATGACGCAGTCTAAAAGTTAATGGTGACTGTCCTAAAAGCAGCCTCACAAATACCCTTTTTTCAAACCAACCACTAGTTTACATCTAGAATGTGTTTCTTCATAAAAAGCATAACGGCTCTAGGGAACTATAGCATTGTCCTGACAGAAATGTTCTACTACTAAAGATAAGAAATGAGAGAGGCGGGTCACAGGAAGTTAAAACTAGTACAAAAAGTAGGTCATGAATTTCAAAAGTGGAGATTACCATTTCCATGCCTCTTCCCATTAATCAACACTTCGCTTTTGAGTCCCACTAGAGAAAACAAAGAATAAAGGACGTTACCCAGAAATTATTCTATTAATCATATGACGCATGAAGAAGTACCTGCACTAACGGTGTCTAATGATAAACTTCACCCTTCTCGGAGGCTCTGGAGGTTGCACTGGGACTACACTTAAAGAACACAGGGGATCGTGGAATATGCTCTCCATACTGCCATGCCGATTATGCCTGTTACGCAGTGCACAGGTGTTAACAGCTTTGAGTTTTGTCTGGGCATGGATAATGATCAACTTTATTGTATGCTGTGCTTTGAAACTACTTCTCAACATTTTTAAGGTCTCCAAGAAACTCTTTCTTGAGGGGATTGTAGACAAGATCACCTAGTTTTAATCATAAACATTTAATGGTCTTTTTAATTTGGTCAGGTCTCTCTATTGAGCAGAGATGTGGGTCATTTCTATCAGAAATGACTATAGACAAAGTAAAATGTTGTGTTTGTTGTTTATTGAGTCTTTATTTGTTTAGTTGTTATTATGCAATTTAATGAGGCATTTAATTAGCATATTAAGCCAATGGTTTTCCATCTAAAGAGTATTTTGCATAGTAATGACTATTAATTCTAATGACTAACATAATTTACTTACTATGAATTACAAAATTCAAGCTATTGCCTTTCTAAGGGAACTCACATAGTGTCTGCAAAGACGCTATGGGGAACGTTATCCGCGAACCGGTGTCTGAAGCATGAGTCTAATCACGACAATCTTACTGGCCCACAACAGTGCATGTCATCATCTCGTCTTCAAGAGCTGCTTGTTCACAGTTCTAGAGGGAGCTGAATGTGTACACTGTAAGGGCTTTTTACTGTATTTCTCCTTCAGATAGAAAAGTTGATATCATGCACTCATACTATATACTCACGTTTACATCTGCAGCAGATAATGCACTGTCATGGACCTATAAGAGTGTAGTGATTAGACATGTGCTTTAGAGAGTGGTCAAGCTGATGACATTCCCTATATTCTATTCTAGTACATTGATGGGGTTTAAATCTACAGCCTTTCAGTAACCAGCCCCATAGGTCATACAGGTGTAACCCACAGTAGTGCTGACTTAGGCAGGAATACTGTCCATCTATCACAAGCTACCTGTATTCATGTAAGGTCTGTACAAACCATGTTGGTCTGTTACAGTATCTGTGTTCCTTTCTTATGTAAAAAAAAAAAACAGTTCAATTCAAACGTGTTTAAACAGACAACTTTGTAGAGCTTCCTGAACATAGAACTCAACCCTTGTAGTGATCATTGAAAACATGATGACAGTCACCATGAATTCACCTTGAAGGTAATAAAAGTTACACTTTCTTGTAACGGTTTCAGCACCACCGGCCACGCCCCCCATGTCGTCACCGCCAGCTCGCTTCACCC
This sequence comes from Triplophysa rosa, assembly GCF_024868665.1. Taxonomy (NCBI): domain Eukaryota; kingdom Metazoa; phylum Chordata; class Actinopteri; order Cypriniformes; family Nemacheilidae; genus Triplophysa; species Triplophysa rosa. The sequence goes on from NC_079897.1 coordinate 6,943,200, forward strand.
GTTCCCCCTCCCCGGAGTTCTGAACTCAGTTTCCCAGCATGCACCGCACATCCACCATTTTTGATTAGTCCACACCTGCATCACATCATCAGGATTCTATTTAAGTTTGCACCTTTTTGTTCTTCCCTGTTCAGTCTTGTTGTCTTCACTGCAATTCTTTACCCCGATAAGTATACTTACCTGTTTTTGAAATACTTACCCGTTTTTGGATATTCCTGTTTTTGAAATACTTGCCTGTTTTTGGATATTCCTGTTTTTGGATATTCCTGTTTTTGAAATACTTACCTGTTTTTGGATATTCCTGTTTTTGAAATAAACTCCTTTTTCTTATCTACCTCCGTGGTGTGCTCTCCGTCTACCAGAACCCTGACAGTTCTAATGTTTGACTGATTCAGACCAGTGGTTAGCAATAATGCATTTGTACACTAGTAATTATATATCCACCTCACAGGTGTGGCATATAAAGATGCTCATTAGACAGCAGGATTATTGCACATGTGCCTTAGGCTGGTGACAATAAAAGGCCACTCTAAAATGTGCAGTTTTACTGTATGGGGGGGGTCCGGGGGGTCCGAAAACCAGTCAGTATCTGGTGTGACCACCATTTGCCTCATGCAGTGCAATACATCTCCTTCACATAGAGTTGATCAGGTTGTTGATTGTGGCCTGTGGAATGATGGTCCACTCCTCTTCGAAGTTGCTGGATAATGGCAGGAACTGGAACACGCTGTCATATACGCCGGTCCAGAGCATCCCAAACATGCTCAATGGGTGACATGTCCGGTGAGTATGCTGGCCATGCAAGAACTGGGATGTTTTAGCTTGTACAGATCCTTGCAACATGGGGTCGTGCATTATCATGCTGTGAACAATATTTGAGAGAAATAGGCCTTTTGTGTACATAAAAAGTCTTAGATCTTTGAGTTCAGCTCATAAAAATGGGGGCAAAAACAAAAGTGTTGGGTTTATAATTTTGTTCAGTGTAGAATCGTATCATCATGAATATTTCTAAATTCACTATCAGAATTGATTGATAACTTACAAGTGATATTTACACTTTATCATTAAAGGAATAGTTAAAAAGAAAATGAAAATTACTCGCTCAGTTATTGTTAGCAGTCTACACAATTACAGACATATGCATTGTTTAGCAGCTATACGGATAACATATTCATAATATGCCACTTTTTAAAGTCCTTTGTCTACCTCGTGGCTTTATCTTTATTATAATGCAGATGATGCTAATATGAGAAGCTCACATTTCAGGCTAATGATCAAACAGAAGAGAACTGCAAAGGTTACATCAACTTAAATATCACACAAGCTTTGCCAAAACCCAATCGATGCAATAAATATTTGAATCTCTTTGTCTTATCTTATCTTTGTATTAACTTTTTTATGTTATTTAAAAGACAGGGATACGTTTTTCTGTGATGAGTTGTCTTTAAAATAGCCTGTGTGAAGACAATTCTGAAACAAGCTACTTAGAAAGTGAGCACATTGTCAGCTGCTAATAAGCCAACAGTTTGTTCAGCTCCCTGAAGCTTCTTAATAGGTGTCTGTGTGTTGCAAGGAGAAAACAACACAACCTAATTGTTGTAGAACTTAAAAAAAGATTGATGGATGTTATTACTTTCTCCCTGTGCTTTTTCAATCAAAAGTTTTTATACATGTGATATTGCATTGCCAAAAGGGCATTCAAATGTTTTCCAAACTACTCTAATTTGATTAAAACTAATTTGGCTGGTTTCCCCTTGTATTAAGATTCTTCTCTAAAGCCAGTAGTTTCTTTGTTTAGTGAACTTCTTCAATGGCAGCAATCTATTTTTTAATATTGCTAACCATGTTTCCTGGCTGGCAAGATTTGCCCGAGGTTCCAGAATGTTTGATACAATCGCTACACATCTTAAAGCTGTCTCTGGAAATATCTTGACCTCACTGATTTGCAAACCACCACAATCACAGATACAAGGACTAATTATTTATCATGAAAGGCAGTATGTTTATGCAGTATATTTCTGAGAATTGTGTATTTACTATTAGGAGGGCCTGCAGATAATGTCTACCAACTTGGTAATGTCTTCCATGTCTTTTCACCATTTAGTTGCTTTTTTCCCCTAACTACCTTTGCCTTAAATTCTACATATCCACATCAAACTTTTTATCTGCATAATGACCCAAAACCACATAAATACCCTGCTCTAAGGTTTGTAGTCTTTGGGCTATTGTACACCCGACAACGCAGCGCAAGGCGTTGTACAGCACAATAAAGTTCAACCAAGCAACATGGGGCCCTACACCCAGCGCAACGCCGCGCAAGGTGTACAATAGCAAACTGTTTTTGATATTTTCCGCCTGACGCAGTTCTCATTTTCCCGTCCTGCGCCGCGTTGTTTAAATAGCAAATGAATTTGTGCGCCCATGGGCGTGTTGGTCTAAAAGAGAGGTGTGCTCAGGCGCATTGTTGGCGTGTTGCTATTTTGAGGAACTGAAAATAGACTGCGCCATAGACCAACTCAAACCTTGTCTAAAGTCTAAAGTCAATGGTGCAATATTTTTTTTGTTTAAAAAAGAGCACATTAGTAGAAAATGTGCCTTGGGGCGGGTCCACATACAATGCGCTTTCACTTTACTTATTACACAGAGGGAAGCGCAGCAGCACAAAAACATGCCAAATATAAAAAATAAATGGTTTACAATGTAAAAGATTATTATTGTGAACATAAAGATAAAAATCCGGCTTGTCATGTAGATGATCTGCTCACGTGATTTAACCTCATGCACGAGCAGATGCGTTTCCTCTCCAGAGACGCGTCCAGTCTTTGCTCTTGCAAATTCCGCCGTATAAGTAGCGAATCCGCCATGGCGCTAGTCAGTGGCGGTTCTACATTGAATTACACCCTGGGCGAGACCCCCTTCGAACGCCCCCCTCCTAAAAATTTTTACAAAACACAAAATTCTGAATTTTCTGAAAAACGAATTATTGTTGTATAAGCATAGCAAGCATCATAGCAAAAAGGCTAACAAACTTAAGAGTTATACCCACCAATTAACATTAACCCTTCATTCATGACATGGATACCATAATAATCAGGGGTGGATTAAGGTGGTCGGGGGCCCCTAGGCTGCTCTTCGGGTGAGGCCCCCTTAGGTGACTTTCAGGTGCCTTTCACGGTTGCAGTTTAGTTCGGAACTGAGCACGGTTTGCATGAAAAGCCGCTCTCGTAAAAGCTGCCACGCGAACTCCAAACCCTGCGCATGCACTTTAGCCGGTTACAATGTAGTCATTGTATTCAAGAGTGAGCCTGCATTGTTTTGCACGTTGCAAGTGGAATCAGAGCGGCAAATTAATGGTAATATGATGTTTCCAGATTTAAAAATAGTCCTGATATAATAGTCTGTTTGCAAGTAGCAGAAAGCTCTGTAAGCGAACATACAGTAAAACTAAGTGTTGTTTACTCTGCGCTGCGCATAATAGCATCAAGTCATTAAAAAACACAATAAATTGATCCGTGTTCTGTTTACTATCATGTGTCATGCAAGTTCGTGATGACGTAAGATGAATGCAAAGGCACCAGGGTTCGATAGAATCAAGCTGAGACACAAACCAACGCTGCGAGGGGCGTCAGAACAATCGCACTGACGGATACACACATCAAATACTACAGTGTTTCCTCTACATTCCGGGTTACTTTGCTACGGCAAACACCACGAGAGCGCAAGCTCCAGTTTTATACAAATATACGCGAAATATAAACGGCCCCTAAAAACGCCTCGGTGGATCTTTACTGAGACACAAACCACTGTGCATTACATAAACTGTGTATACAACCAACCTGTATAATATGCGTGTCATTGTGGAATAACTCCCTGAAATATTCCCGATGACATGATGAGCTAACTGCTGCAACAGCTAAGGATCCGTTTCACACAGCTTCTGGCGGCACCTTCTCAGCAAGCAGGGGCGCAAATTTTCCAATTCCCCACACAGTGAAATGATAGATAATAGAAACCCGCTTAGCGACGGAGGCGGCGCAGAGCAGAGGATTTTTTTAACTGCTTGTGCCACCCCCGTGTTACATGAAAAAATGCCGCCCGGGTGGCTGCCCGGCTCGCCCGTGCCAAAAACCGCTACTGGCGCGAGTGCAACTGGCTCTTAAAGGGAATGAGAGATTCTGATTGGTTTACTGCACATTACGCCCAAAAAAACACCCATTACTCACCAAGGACAACCCGTTTTGACCATGCACCCGGGCGCACTTACCGTTTTCCCGTCATTAAATTGGATAAAAGTGGATTTATCGTATAAAAGTGGATTCGGACACGCCCTGAGTGCACCTGCGCCGTGCGCTTAGATCTTGAAAATAGGGCCCTTTGTGTCAGACACACACCACCAAGAAGGCACGGAGCTAGTAGACAAATTTCAGATGTGTTAACTCCACACTGTAAAAAATACATGTGAAATCTGCAAGTAATTCAATGTGTTCATGCACTGGAAATAACTGTATTAGGGGTCACGGTGAATTACTGTATATTCAATGATAAATTACAATACTGGTCAAAATATTATGAAAATCACATTAAAGAGGAATGTGCTGTACAAAGTCACAGTAACCAGTACTGTCCTGTAGAAAGTGATGTGGTAAAAGTCGATCTTGAAGTTCAAAAAATCTCTCAGACAAAGAAGGTTAAGGTGTCAAGGAGTTAACTTTATTTGATCAGGCCAAACAAAGTGAGATGTCCCAAGTCATCTGAAAACCAAGTGTTTTCCAGCCTACAGTTATAGTGAAACTTAGGAAAGGAGGTGCTTTCCTAAACCAATCAGGAAATTCCCTTTATCTTTTATTTTTTATTATCCAATCATTCTCGTCTGCCACTATTATTTTCTAGCAACAAGGTTTGTATCTAATGGTGGAATGTCGACCTTTACTTGGTTTTTTAAAAATAAGTTTCCTGTTGGTACCAGTTTTCAGGCCACAAAGTGAACTACATGTTCAACCTTCTGAACTTTATCTAGGTCAGGCCTTAAACAGATCTCAAAGACATCACTGAACTTTGTATTGCTGAAATCTGTTCTATACTTGGTTAAAATGATTAAAAATATACTTATAGTTCAAACAACACACAATCAATGCTTAAGTATACTGATTATATCATTAAATCATTAAATCATCTTCATATATTCACTTGTAACACTCAATCATTGGTCTGATTATTAACACATCTATGGTAATATCATTCCCATGAATACTTCTTATAAGTGGGGTGTACAACAGAGCCCAAAAGTGCAATGTGCAAATACAACAATCAACAAAATGATCAGAATTATGCACAATAAAAGTCACAACAAACAAGTACTATGTGAAATCTACAGTAATTCACTGTGTTCATGCACTGGAAATAACATATTAGGGGTCACAGAGCATTAAAGTACACTCTTAAGAAAAATGGTTCTAAATAAAAAAGGGTTCTTCGACTTGTAATAATAGCAGAACCCTTTTTATAAGGTTCCATAAAGAACCCTGCCTTGAAAAGTGCTATATAGAACCTCATGGTGCTATAAAGAACCCTTTCTTTATCAGAAAACAGGAGGGGTTTTAATTTAGGTATTTTTATTAATGAATTCATTTAGTTTTTTATGGATTTTATCATTTTCTATTTCCGTTTTACCGTATAAAAACAACAAGTAAAACATGTAAATCAAGTAATACTTTTATTTCCTTCTAGTCACACCATTAAATGTCATGGAACATTCATTATATTTGCAAATATTAATACCTTTCACTGTCACGAACTGGCATGAAAGAAGAACCCAATTGCAGGCAGCAGTGAAGGGGTTAACAAAAACAAGACTTTATTACATAAAACACAAAACAAAACCCACGATGGGGGAAAACTGATAACAGGAAAACAGGATAAACGGGACGAAGACTAACTTGCACTAAACTGAACTAAAACAACACTTGACATAAACTAAACTAAAACACTTACTAAGACTTGAAACAGCACGACAGGAACAGGCAATACTGGACCACACTGGACGAGCAACAAGACGCACTGAATACAATGACCGAGCAACAAGACGCACTGAATACAATGACCGAGCAACAAGACAATGAAACATGAGGGTATTATAAAGGGAAGACAAACGAAGGATAACGAGCTAGGGCAGGTGTGAAACATAAGACACGGCAGGGAGACAATACAGGAAATGAGAGGGGCGGGGCCAATGACGAGACACGAGAAAACACATGAGAAGTAAAAACAAACAACTCATGGTTTTCTCACTTAAAACCTAAGGGCTCTGCCCCGATCCCGCCAAACGACTAGAAATTCATAAACAAGACGGTGGGACCGTGACAGATCTGTCATGGTTCTGCCCCACCTTGACTTGCTTCTCTTGACCTAGTGGCAGAACCATGATAGAACCTCTTGTTTTATGTGGAGAGTGACGTTTTGTCCCAGTCGGCCTTCCAGCCGTCGCCATGTCCTGTCCAGCCGGCCATCCAGCCGGCGCCATGTCCTGTCCAGCCGGCCATCCAGCCGGCGCCATGTCCTGTCCAGCCGGCCTTCATGCCGGCACCATGTCTTTATTTGGACTTTTTTCTTCTTCTATGTATCACGTTTTTGGTCGTGTTTTGTATAATGTTTTTTTGTCACAGTCTGTCTAGTCTTGTTTGTTCCTTGAGGAGAAACAGGATGCTGCTCCTTAAGGAGGGGCTTCTGTCATGGTTCTGCCCCACCTTGTCTTGCTTCTCTTGACCTAGTGGCAGAACCATGATAGAACCTCTTGTTTTATGTGGAGAGTGACGTTTTGTCCCTGTTGGTCTTCCAATCTCCGGTGTGGCGTCTCTGTCCCCGCCCTTTCGTCTCCTCGTTATTGTTTGTTAATTAGTTCATGCCCCGCACCTGCTTCCTCTTGATTTGTCCCCTTTATAAGGTCCCTGTGTTTTCTGTCCTGTGCTGGGTCATTGTTCTGTTGCGTCGTGTTTGTCTTTGTGGTGAGTTCTTGTTGTGTAGTTAGTTTAGTTTAAAGTGGTCATGTCAAATGTTATTATTTCTAGTCTAGTTAGTCCCTGTCCGTGTTGCTATGTTTTGTTATGTTCCCCCACGTGGGTCTTTGTTTTGTATTTTTTAATTATTATTAAAGTCTGTCTTGTTAACCCCTTACCCGCTGTCTGCACTTGGGTCCTCTGTCCTTGTCTCCGTGTCTCACCCCGAGACTCATGACATTTCACAATTTTGCATGGTTGCAAAGCAGCTTTACAGAAAAAAACAGATTAGCCCTAAACAGAGACAAAGGAAAAAGTAAAGAAATACGTTTTAGTCCATTTTAGCACAAAAGCAGTAGAAATGTGACAACAAAAATGTATAGAAATAAAACTATATATATAACCAGGAAAATTATAAAAATACATCATTACTATTTAAATTGAACTGATCAGTAAGATTATACAGCAAGCAGTGCAGCCAAGAAGTCATCTTATATTGTTTGCAGATAACTACATCCATTATTTTTATGTGTAGTAATGATTTTGAGTTTCTGGCAAGTCAAAAGTAGCGTCTGGCATGGGGCTCAAATTGCAGGCCATGATCATCACAGATTCCCACCACTTTCCATCTATGGCTGTGGTCATCAACCTTGAGCATCAGGCCGAACCAGAGCTGTGTCTGTCAGTCTCAGGTGTTTTCAGGAGCCTGAGGATGAGACATGGAGACAAAACAAGCTGATGTTAGTGTAGAGGTCACTCTCATATGTAAAAATTATGTCATGGCAGAAGTTTGGTTGAGCTGACTCCTGCAGTCTAAACATGTTTTTGGTAATAAAGATAATGTTTGGCTAAAGATTCATTCTTAAATGTTTATTACTTACCTCTGAATGTGTCACTGAATTTGCCTCAACCGTCAAAGTCAGACCTGCAGTGGTTTAGAGCTTGGCTTATGATTCACCTGAAACAGAGACATGTACATATACTGTAAGTACAATAAGAATACACAAAACTTAATTTCCAGAATTATTTTAATTGTAAATTGCTGTCATTTTCATGTGGAAAGGATATCAACTATAAAAGTAACATGAATACATCACATTTAAAACATCAAGTATGACACAGTTGTCAGACTTCTGAGCTGAACTGATACTTGGTTAGCACCACGAGAAATACCATATCTTCCAAGTTCACTCCCTAGTACAAGGTCACATACGAAACTCTGAAATGCAATAAATAAACCTAAATACATGTTGTACAACATACTGTTGAAGAAACATCAAGATAATGTGCATGGAAATACTTTAGAAAAATGGATTATGGAAGTTCAGCCAGTAGAAGTAAATAATGATTGTTGCTAGGATAATATTGTTAATGTAATACATTTTTTTAAATATCAAGTAGAGTATATACATTTTAACTATCCTAAATTATTGGTAAAGCAGATTCCCATACATTATATAACCATAGAATATCTTAAATTATAAAAAAATATATAAACAGGTATATGACTAAAAACACTCTGAAGCTTACCTGTGTGGTGTATCAGTCTGCAGGCACCTCAGCAGGACTGCTGATCCAGGACATACAACCAATTAGGAGGCAGCTTCTAAATAACATCTTGGTTACGGATGTAACCTCGGTTCCCACAACGTCTCGTTCCCTCCATCAGGGAACCGAGGTTACATCGACGTTGTGTCAAACCGACAGAATGGGGTTCCTATGGAAAATGCCACAGCACTGAGCCGCGTCACAATCTCTGCGGAGCGACGTTGACTGGCCTGGGCAAGTCAGACGAACACGCTACGCGAAATTATGACCTTCCAGTGGAGAGGAAGGGGGACCTAGAGCTTTACACAAAAGTTGGGAAGCCCCTAACACCGGCCGTCATGGGCGGAGGCCTAATTCTCTAATGGAGAGAAGCCGCCCGGCACCGTACGGGCCACTGGTTAAGCATTATTCCCCCCTGGGGGAAAAACGCTGCAGAGGCCACTACCTACCATAGGGAGGAATTAGTGGAGACACCACATGGTCTCACTATCAGGGGAGAACTCATGGGAAGAATGTGCGGACTGCAGGAGTTAACCGCAAGGTGGAAGTCCACCTGGGGAGGTCATGGTTTGCCAAGGTGGGAACCATTCATGAGGATACATCAGACGGAACAGCCCACGGAGGGGGGGGGGGTTACCACGTATGGAGCACTAGGTCCGGTTAGAGCTATCTGGGAGATAACTCAACTGTTCCCCGGCCTAAGGGGGCAGGGCTGCTCTGCCCAGCCTGTCCCCTGGAATGGTGCTTAATGATGGATGGAATGCCTAATCTTTACCCGAGGAGATAGATGTGAGGCGGGATCGCCACTGCTCTCCCCGGAGGGGGAAGGGCTTCTGCAGGCGTATGCCCAACGGCTGCCGGTCCTACCTGTTGCCCTGCAGTACGCGGGCTGACACCGGTTCAACGCGGAGGTTGTAGAACCTCGCGAAGGTATTGGGCGTAGCCCAACCCGCAGCTCTGCAGATGTCTGCCAGAGAGGCGCCCTGAGCCAGTGCCCACGAGGAGGCGACACCCCGAGTGGAATGCGCCTTAACTCCTAAGGGGCAGGGGCAATCTTGCGACCGGTATGCCAAAGATATGGCATCCACGATCCAGTGCGCCAGTCTCTGTTTGGAGACAGCTCTCCCCTTCTGCTGACCTCTAAAACAGACAAAGAGCTGCTAAGAGCTTCTGAAGCTCTGCGTGCGGTCCAAATAGAGGCGCAGTGCGCGTACTGGACACAACACTGATGGGGTTGGGTCTTCCTCCCCGGTGGGGAGCGCCTGCAAGTTCACCACCTAGTCCCGGAAGGGAGTGGTGGGAACTTTGGGCACGTAGCCGGGCCGTGGTCTCAGGATAACGTGAGAGTCTCCAGGCCCGAATTCTAGGCAACCCGAGGACACAGAGAATGCTTGTAGGTCCCCTACCCTCTTGAAGGAGGCGAGCGCTACCAGGAGGGCCGTCTTTATCGACAGGCGAGAAAGATCGGCCTCTCCTAGGGGCTCGAAGGGGGGCCTCTGGAGGCCCTCCAGGACCACTTCGAGGTCCCAAGAGGGTATGGGGCGCGGGCGAGGCGGATTCAACCGTCTCGCGCCCCTTAGGAACCTGGTGACCAGGTCGTGCTGTCCTAGAGACTTACCAGCAACTGGATCGTGATGTGCGGCTATAGCGGCAACATACACCTTCAGTGTGGAAGGGGAGAGGTTCTTCTCAAGTCTCTCCTGGAGAAAGGACAGTACGTACCTGATCGAGCATCTCTGTGGGTCTTCTCCGTGAGAAGAGCACCAGGACGAGAAAATGAGCCACTTGAAGGCATACAATCTCCTAGTGGCCGGGGCCCTAACCTGTGTGAGGGTCTCCACCACCACCGGGGGTAGGTCGCTCAGGATCTCCTCGTCCCGTCCAGGGGCCAGACATGGAGGTTCCAGAGGTCTGGCCTGGGATGCCAAAACGTGCCCTTCCCCTGAGAAAGGAGGTCCTTCCTCAAGGGAATCGGCCAGGGGGGAGTTGTTGTCAGGCGCACCAGCTCTGAGAACCAAGTCCGGTTGGGCCAATAGGGCGCAATTAGTAGCACTTGATGCTCCTCTTCCCTGATCTTGCACAGGGTCTGTGCAATGAGGCTCACTGTGGGGAAGGCGTACTTCCTCTTGTCCCACGGCCAGCTGTGCGCAAGGGCATCCGTACCTAGGGGACCGTCGGATAGGGAGTACCAAAGCGGACAATGGGTGGAGTCCGGGGAGGCAAACAGGTCCACCTGCGCCTGGCCGAACTGCTCCCATATGAGCTGAACCGCGTGAGGGTGGAGTCGCCACTCTCCGCGAGGTGACCACTGACGAGAGAGCCGGTCTGCTGTCTGGTTCAGGTCGCCCGGGTTGTGTAAGGCTCGCAGAGAGCTGATCACCTGCTGACTCCACAGGAGGAGGCGTCGGGCGAGTCGTGGTAGCTGCCGTGAACGAAGGCCACCCTGGTGGTTGATATACACCACGGCAGCTGTGCTGTCCGACCGGACCAGCACGTGCCTGCCCTGCATGAAGGTTTGGAACCTCTTCAGTGCAAGTAGCACAGCCCACAACTCTAGGCAGTAGATATGCCAACGCAGGCGGGGGCCCGTCCACCGCCCCGACACTGCGTGCCCGTTGCACACAGCACCCCAGCCCTGAAGGGAGGCATCCGTCATTACCACGACGTGTCTTGATACCTGCCCTAGGGGGACCCCCTCCCGTAGGAAGGCCATAGACGACCAAGGGGTCAGGGTGTGCCGGCAGAAAGGCGTGATGACCATACGCCTGCTGCCGGTGTGCCACGCTCTCCAAGGAACTCGACTCTGTAGCCAGTGTTGGAGCGGTCGCATGTGCATCAACCCGAGGGGGGCCACCCCCGCAGAGGATGCCATGTGCCCCAGGAGCCTCTGAAATTGTTTCAGGGAGACCGCTGGCTGCCTGAAATGCTTCAGGCAGTGTAACACTGACCGGGCGCGCTCTGTAGTCAGTCACGCTGTCATGGAGACGGAGTCGAGTTCCATACCGAGAAAGGAGATGCTCTGCGTGGGGGAGAGCTTGCTCTTTTCCCAGTTGACCTGTAGCCCTAACCGATCTAGGTGCCGGAGCACCAGGTCCCTGTGTGTACACAACAAATCTCGCGAGTTAGCCGAGATGAGCCAGTCGTCGAGATAGTTGAATACCCGCACACCTTCTTCCCTGAGGGGAAGGAGGGCGGCTTCCACGACCTTCGTAAAGATTCGTGGAGACAGGGACAGACCGAAGGGGAGGACCCTGTACTGATATGCCCGTCCCTCGAACACGAACCGCAGGAATGGCCGGTGTCGAGGGAGGATCGAGACATGAAAGTACGCGTCCTTCAGGTCGATTGCCATGAACCAGTCCTGACGCCTGACGGACGTCAGGATGCGCTTCTGCGTGACCATCCTGAAAGGCAGCTTGTGTAGGTGCCTGTTCAGAACACGCAGATCCAAGATAGGGTGCAACCCCCTGCCTTTCTTGGGGACAATGAAGTACGGGCTGTAGAACCCGCTGAACATCTCGGCCGGTGGGATGGACTCGATCGCTCCCTTCACCAGAAGGGAGGCGACCTCCGCCCGTAGTACGGGGGCATCCCTGCCTCTGACTGAGGTAAAAAGGATGCCCCGGAACTTGGGCGGACGTGTAGCGAACTGAATCGTGTAGCCGAGACGGATCGTCTTCCTCAGCCAGCCTGACAGTCTGGGAAGCTGAGACCAAGCTCCCAGAAACCGACACAGGGGGACTAGAAGTTTGATCTGCTTCATCGCCCCCGCGGAGGGTGGTTCGATGGCTAGCAGTACGGATTCCTTGCCGGGGGAGGACCCTCGGGGAGGAGATCGGCTCTGCTGTTTTTCCTGCCTGGCGATTGTCCAGCTCAACGCACTTTCTTTCTGAGAGTGCTGAAGGCTGGTGTTTATACTCGACATTGTGCTTCGCCGTGACGCAACGTCGAGTTGCCGTCCACCGTCGACCAGAGGGTGGGAACGGCTGTGAAAACCCAGAGAGAGAGGAAGCTCTTTTTGTGAGGAAGTGGGCGCTGGCCCCCCAGGGGGGACCAGCTGATGGTAGGACGGGGCAGGAACCGTCCCTATCCGACCCAGCGATGGAGTGGCTGGAATCGGGCCCGGTGGTAGTCTCAATCTCCCTGGGGTCTCTCCGTCAGGGCCGCTTCTGCTTCCGCGACGGCTGCTGACGGGGAGGCGGTTTCCTCTTTGACGTCCTTTTCCGGGAGGCAGCCTGAGAAGGGGGCACTGGAGCCGGAACCGAAGAGGGCCGAGGCTGCTGGGAAGCAGATGCCGCTCGGGATCTCAATGGCCTGACGGCGGTCGAGTCACGGCGGGGCAGGATGTGTCTGATTGCCTCCGTCTGCTTCTTCACCATCGAGAACTGCTGAGAGAAATCCTCAACGGTGTCACCAAACAGCCCTCCCTGCGAGATGGGGGCGTCGAGAAAGCGAACCTTCTCGGCGTCCCACACCTGCGCAAGGTTGAGCCAGAGGTGCCTCTCTTGGACTACCATGGTGGACATCGCCCGACCCAAGGCCCGTCGCGGACGCCCAGGGGAAAGTCGCTGCAGGAAGGGACCGTCCGCTGCACCACGTCATAGATTTCCAGCAGGATAGGATCAGCGAAGATCTGGAGACGCTCATCAGATGCTTAGGCTCTGAAGAACAAAAGGTGAATGAATGAGCACGCCGACTTCCCTCTTATACCCGGACATCCGGGGAGGAGCCCGGCATGCAAATTTCATTCGCCAATTTTCATAGGCCTTTTCTAAATACTCAGAAGATGATAGGTTCTCAAGACAAACCCCATTCTGTCGGTTCGACACAACGTCGAGAGACCGACAGAAAGGGAACTGATCTACATTAAACCAAAATAGGCGGGAATAAAGAACCCTTTCCCAATACAAAGAACCATTTCAGCAGAAAAGGGGTTCTTCAGAAGACATGGTTCTATACAGTAACTTTACCATCATTAAAGAACCTTTTAAGAACCATATTTTTTTAGAGTGTGGGCTATATTCACTGAGAAATTACAATACTGATCAAAATATTGTGAAAATCACATTAGAGGAATGTGCTAGAAAACATGACTTTGTTAACCTAACCAACACTGGCCTGTGGTAAATCACAACAATCAAGCATGGCTGTTCATAGTTGTACATTAGAAAGGGTTTAAATAACAAAAATAGAGATTTTCCCAGTTCACAGGTATTACAGTGAAATTTGGAATTGAGAAACGTTTGTGTGATATTCAGGGCACCTCTGACATGGGGCATAATCCAAAACAAAGTACGATAATTACTTAAAGGATACACATGTCTTGCACAAGCTTTTAATAGCTTATTTTTTATTTTGAGCCTATCACAACTAGACATTAAACATTGAACCGTTTTGTAACTTTCTGTTAATTGATTATTAAATATTTTTGTGATAAAACACTTCCTGTTTGCTGAGAGCACGTGCTTTGAGTCGGAGCTCTTTCAAACTTATTCTTAAAACATTGTTTATTCTTGTTATATCTTAAGACTTGTGTTTTAAATTGTTATTCACCGAGGGTAAAACTTATCCTTAAGAATATCCCATACCAAAAATCGTACTTAAACGCACTGATAATTAATTTTTATCAGATCATTCGCTATTAGCCTCAGGCTGTTAGCATTCCCAGCCTGCCTGCTTACTGCTTAACACACTGTTCTCATTATTACATCACTAATGGCTAATGTTTCAGACATGTATGTACCTCTGTGTGCAGATGAGGAAATGTTCGCACTTCAGTTGGAATTGGAGGCTGTGGAGAAGCAGATCCAGCATCTACTAGAGAAGCAGACACGGCTGCGAGAACGTAAAACGGTGCTGGAAACATCCCGAGCTGACGCTCTCAAATCCGCGGTAAGTTTTCATTGCGATTTTAATACTCCTACCACTTCTACTCCGCGTGTTTCTCAGCACAGAGCCCAGGCTTCGAGAACACGATCAGCCCAAATGAACTTCACTCCTGCACCGGCACACCCACGGTGAAAGGCGCAAGCCAGGACTGGAGCGATGACCCTAACCACCGCCACCGGTCTTCGAGATCCTGACCAGGAACCGTTTTGCCGCTCTCTGCGAGATGGAATGCAACGCTGTGGTCATCGGAGACTCAATCCTCCGGAACGTACACGCTTCCTTCACTCAAGGTAAGGTGCACACTCATTGTTTTCCTGGTGCCCGTGTTCTTGATGTCTCTGCGCAGGTACCTGAGATCCTGAAGGATGACGCTAACGTCGGAGCTATCGTGCTGAACGCGGGGGTGAATGACGTCAGGATACGGCAGTCGGAGATCCTGAAGAGGGACTTCAGGAGTCTGCTCGAGATGGTACACAATGCATCGCCCACGGCGAGGATCATCGTATCAGGGCCGCTTCCTACCTACCGAAGAGGGAATGAAAAGTTCAGTATACTATTTGCTCTAAATACATGGTTGATGTCATGGTTTATTGAACAGAAGCTGCTCTTTGTTGATCATTTTGATCTGTTCTGGGAGCGACCTAGGCTCTTCCGCCCCGACGGCCTGCACCCAAGCAGCATCGGAGCGGTTCTCCTTTCTGACAACATCTCAAAGACGCTACGCACCGTTTGACTACGTCTCCCACTGGTAAGTCAAAACTTTAACCATAGTCTGTGTTCCTCCCACTCAACTGTTATAAACGTTACTGCTTCCAAATGCATAGAGACTGTGTCTGCCCCCCAAATAATACTACAAAATAACAAAATAGCCAAAACTCAGAGAAAAAATCTGATTGTGATTAAACCTGAAGACAATGTATTAAACAACCAAATCAAACTCATAAAGTTCGGCCTACTTAATATTAGATCACTAAATTCAAAGGCAGTTATTGTTAGGGTGACCATACGTCCTCTTTTTCCCGGACATGTCCTCTTTTTGGGACTAAAAAACTGCGTCCGGACGGGATTTCTAAATTTCCTAAAATGTCTGGGATTCGGCTTTTGCGTTCTACAGTCGTCATTCATTGTATGCGTTTTTGCATTTTTGCAAAGCCACGCCTTCTTGCACGCTACCATTGGTCGGTAATGTACGTACGTACGCACACAAACAAAGTGCATCTCAATCCCTCGGCACCACGGCTACAGCCAATAGAGAGAGAAGCAGCTTGCTTGTCAGTGGGTGGCACATGGCTCCCGAATAGCATAAACGGTGCCCAAACGCAAATGTAAATTCACAGATGAATTACGAAGAAAATTTCTGTGTTTTCATCTCGGACGGGATCCGTTTGAAGCAGAATGCATGACCTGCAAAGCTGGTACGTACGTGTCAGTGTCAAATAAAGGTGCTAGCGACCTAGAAGCCCACGCAAGCTCCGCAAAACACAAAATTGCAGCTAAAGGAGAGAGCTCATTAGGTAAATTAACTGACTATTTTGTGAGACCAGGTAAAACAGATGATGCTGTTACTGCTGCGGAGGGAGTTTTTGCATTCCACACCACCAAGCATCACAATAGCTATAGATCAACGGACTGCACATCTGCCTTGTTAAAAAAGGCTTTCCCTGATTTTTTCTCTGAAATTTTCAAGCGCTCGTACAAAGACTGAAGCAATTATTAACGCTGTGATAGCGCCACATTCGGTTGACATAGCTCTGAAAGCACTGGAAGACATACCCTATTGTTGTGTTTCTATTGATGGAAGCAATCACGGTGCTGTGAAAATTTTCCCTCTGCTTATTCAGTATTTTGATTGGAAGAATGGTGGCGTACAAAGTAAATTAGTTGAAGTTAAAAACACCCCAAATGAGACAGCTGAAACGATCGCGCAATACATCAAAGAAACAATGGAAAAGAAAGGGATTTTTTCCAAATGTATAGCGTTTACGGGTGACAACTGCAATACAATGTTCGGGGGAATCCGGCGTGATGAAGAAGGAAAGAATGTTTTCGCAAACTTAAAGAGGTCATTGCAGAAGTCATTAATCGGTGTGGGCTGCCCAGCACACGTCTTGAACAATTGTGTTCATTACGGGGCAGACACACTAGATGTCGATATTGAGAACATCATCTTCAAAATATATCAATACTTTCATATCTACACTGTGCGCACAGAGAATCTGAAGGAGTACTGTGAATTTGTTGATGTTGATGTACAGAAGTCTCCTTTCTCACATCAAGACGCGATGGCTGTCATTATTCCCAGGTATTGAGAGGTTGCTACAGATGTTTCCAGCCTTGAAAGCATTCTTTTGTCACAGGAAAAAGCACCCTCCTCGATCAAGAAGTTTTTTGAAGATGAGTTCAGTGAAATTTACCTCTGGCACATGCACTCACTCATGTGTATGTTTAATTCCCACATTCAGGAGATGGAAAGGGAGAGCAATTCAATTGTGGAAGTGAAGAACATTTTGAACATAGTCTGCACCATGCTTCTTGAACGCAAGACCAATAACTTTATGTTGCTTAAAGTCAAAGGACTACTTGCACAAAAGCACAAGGATGGACTTGGTAAGAGTTGTGACCATTTCAGTGCTCAAGTACAGGGTCTGTACAGTTCATGCCTGGAGTATCTGGAGAAATGGATGGCACCCATGGAGGAGTTCTCCTGTTTCATGTGGATGGATCTGAGTGAGACACCTAACTGGAATGACATAGAAGCATGTATCAAATACCTGGGAGAAAAGGGGGTGCCAAATGATGATGCAAAGTGCTTTGATCAGGTCAACAATCTGAAGAAATTCACAGAAAGGTGTTACAGTGATGGAGATTTCAGTGATCTGCAAGTACACAAGAAGTGGACAAAATATTTTGAAAGGTCCAAAAGCATAGATTTTCATTCAGAGCTACTGAAGATTGCACAGTTTTTGTTTGCTATTCCTTCTCACAATGCAAATGTAGAGAGAGTTTTTTCTGATGCAAAGCCAGTGGAAAAAGGAAAGGAATCACTTGTCTGTTGAGTCACTGAAGGGGCTTCTGTGTACACAGTACAACTTTCAACACATGTCTTGCAAAGACTTTCATGCCTACTTCATTGGTAATCGGGGACTATTGGGAAAGATTCGATCTTCAGGAAAATATACCAGAGAACATCAGGAGGACTGAAATTTATTTTTTTAATGGAAAGTGATATTTTATTTTACTTTAACCTATGGCCTTGAAAAGAAACACTGTCATTTAAAAGTTGTAATTTAAATGCTAAACTTTTTCATTTGTTTGTTATTATTCTATTGTTGAAGGCCAAAATTTGAATGGAAAGGATGTTTTACTTTATGTATTAAAGTTCAGTAACAGTTTCATGGTTGTGAACGCATTTGTCAAGTATTTACACCCATCCCGATCCTTCCACCCGCTGTGGGTGTCCTTCTGCCTCCTGCCCCCACTGACTGTCCTCTTTTTTGAAAGCTGAAATATGGTCACCCTAGTTATTGTAAATGAAATGATCACAGACAACAGTTTTGATATACTTTGCCTTACCGAAACCTGGCTTAAACCAAATGATTATTACGGTCTAAATGAATGTAACCCACCAAGCTACTGTTATATGCATGAGCCACATCCGGTTGGTCGAGGTGGAGGTGTCGCAACAATCTTAAGAGACTTTCTTACTGTAACTCAGAGAACGGAGCATAAATTTAAATCATATGAAGTGCTTGCATTGAACATAATTGTTCCAATTGACAGTAAAAAACCATTGCTTTCTTGTACGTTGGCTACAGTGTATAGACCCCCTGGTCCCTACACTGATTTTCTGAAAGAGTTTGCGGAATTCCTATCAGACCTATTGGTTAACATTGATAAAGTACTAATTGTCGGAGACTTTAATATCCACGTAGATAGTGCTAACGATGCATTAGCAGTGGTGTTTACAGAGCTATTACACTCTTTTGGAGTAACACAACACATCAATGGACCCACTCATCGATTTAATCATACACTAGACTTGATTATATCTCACGGAGCCGATCTAACCAATATAGATAATATACCTCAAAGAGACGATGTCACTGATCACTATCTTATAACATGTACACTGCGCACTGCAGAAATCAGCCGCTTAACTCGTTATCGGCAGGGTAGAACAATTACCTCGACAACTAAAGATAGTTTCACAAAGAGATTGCCAGATCTGACTCCTTTAATAACCATACCAATAAATACAGAATCGCTCGATGACATGACCAGCAAATTGGTTCTCTTAATACATTAGAAGCTGTCGCACCTATGAAGCCAAAAAAGATTAATGAGAAAAACGTAGCACCATGGTACAATAGCTCCACTCGCGCCCTTAAAAGAGAAACACGTAAACTGGAGAGCAAATGGAAACAAACCCAATAAGAGGTCTTTAAAATTGCGTGGAAAGAGAGTGCAAACTGTTATAAAAAGGCACTAAAAGCAGCAACGGCTGAGCACCTCCGTAACCTCATATAAACTAACAAAACAATCCAAGGTTTTTATTTAGTACAGTTGCTAAACTTACAAATAAACAGACTTCACCTGACCTGGGTATTCCGCCGCACCTTGGTAGCAATGATGTCATGGTTTTTTTCGAAAACATACGAGACAAAATAGTAAAAACTCAACCTCCAAGTCGGTCCTATGACTTACCAACCATTGCCCCAAAAGAAAGTCTACAGTGTTTTTCACCTATAAAACAGGAAGATTTAATTAAACTTATTGCAACATCTAAACCTACAACTTGCTTATTAGACCCCATACCAACTAAATTATTAAAAGAGTTATTACCCATTGCAATTGAGCCCATTTATAACATTATCAACTCGTCAATTAATCTAGGCCATGTCCCAGGACCCTTTAAACTGGCCGTCATTAAGCCTCTTATCAAGAAACCAAACTTAGACCCCAATGAACTAGGAAACGATAGACCGATTTCAAATCTCCCTTACCTGTCTAAAATACTAGAAAAAGTAGTGTCCACTCAGTTGTGCTCTTTCTTACAAAATAATGACATACACGAAAAATTCCAGTCAGGCTTTAGACCGCATCATAGTACTGAAACTGCGCTCGTTAAAATGACAAACGACCTGTTTATAGCATCAGATAAAGGTAACATCTCACTCCTAGTCCTGCTTGACCTTAGTGCTGCGTTCGATACTGTAGACCATAAAATACTTCTAGATTGCTTACACAATTATACTGGTTTTCAGGGACAGGTACTACAATGGTTCAGATCTTACTTATCAGACAGACATCAATTTGTCCATTGAAATGGGGATCATCAAATCTAACGCAAGTAAATTATGGATTACCTCAGGGATCGGTTTTAGGACCCTTGCTATTCTCCATATACATGCTGCCCCTTGGAAACATTTAGAAAACATGGAATTAGCTTCCACTGTTATGCAGATGATACTCAGCTATATATCTCATCAAGACCAGATGATTCCTTCCAGCTGTCCAAATTGGCAGAGTGCATCGACGATATAAAGCATTGGATGACTTGTAATTTCCTTCTTTTAAATTCTAATAAAACAGAAATTATTATCGGACCAAAGACACGTGAGCAGAATATTTTGGATTATAACCTGCAAATTGAAGGCTGCACTGTTACTCCAACAAATACAGTTAAAGAACTAGGCGTTATATTAGACAGCAACCTGTCATTTAAAAATCACATCTCAAATGTCACAAAAACAGCCTTTTTCCACCTTAGAAATGTTGCCAAATTGCGAAATATTTTATGTGTTGCTGATGCAGAGAAGCTTATTCATGCATTTGTGACCTCAAGACTTGACTACTGTAATGCACTGCTTAGTGTTTGTCTTGCATCATCAATAAACAAACTACAGTTAGTTCAGAATGCAGCTGCCAGAGTTCTAACCAGGTCCAGAAAATACGATCACATAACCCCAATGTTATCAACCCTTTACTGGTTACCCATTAAGTATCGCATTGACTTTAAAGTTCTTTTAATTACTTACAAAGCCTTAAACGGTTTAGCCCCTACCTACATAACAGAGCTTCTACCACACTACAACCCATCACGCTGTCTAAGATCTCAAAACTCTGGATTTTTGATAACACCTAGAATAACTAAATCCACCAAAGGGGGTAGAGCTTTCTCATACGTAGCACCTAAACTCTGGAATAGCCTTCCCGATACTATTCGAGGGTCAGACACACTCTCCCAATTTAAATCTAGATTAAAGACACATCTTTTCAGCCAAGCATTCACTTAATACATAGTTAATGAACAGCAGCTACGCTAATTATTCTCTTTCTGCCCTCGCCTCGGGATTCCCATCCCGAGGTGGGGAGAGATTCCGCCAGGCCCAGATGAACATCAAATGCCCATCCCCAACTAGAGATTACGCCAGCTACATCTGAAAATCCTGTGCCATCCTCCTGCGAGAGCCTGCGGACTGACTGACCATCCCAGCTCCATCCAAGGCAATTCCATCACCACCCAAGAGAAAAGCGACCATCTGACCAGCCCAGCTCAGACAATTCCATCCCCAACCAAGAGCAAAGACGGACTACTTGTCACATTAATGCTAAATGTACAATACTTGGTATTTAATGCTAATCTTACATCACATGACAGCAGTTTGAAGNACTGTTATGCAGATGATACTCAGCTATATATCTCATCAAGACCAGATGATTCCTTCCAGCTGTCCAAATTGGCAGAGTGCATCGAAGATATAAAAGATTAGATGACTTGTAATTTCCTTCTTTTAAATTCTAATAAAACAGAAATTATTATCGGACCAAAGACACGTGAGCAGAATATTTTGGATTATAACCTGCAAATTGAAGGCTGCACTGTTACTCCAACAAATACAGTTAAAGAACTAGGCGTTATATTAGACAGCAACCTGTCATTTAAAAATCACATCTCAAATGTCACAAAAACAGCCTTTTTCCACCTTAGAAATGTTGCCAAATTGCGAAATATTTTATGTGTTGCTGATGCAGAGAAGCTTATTCATGCATTTGTGACCTCAAGACTTGACTACTGTAATGCACTGCTTAGTGTTTGTCTTGCATCATCAATAAACAAACTACAGTTAGTTCAGAATGCAGCTGCCAGAGTTCTAACCAGGTCCAGAAAATACGATCACATAACCCCAATGTTATCAACCCTTTACTGGTTACCCATTAAGTATCGCATTGACTTTAAAGTTCTTTTAATTACTTACAAAGCCTTAAACGGTTTAGCCCCTACCTACATAACAGAGCTTCTACCACACTACAACCCATCACGCTGTCTAAGATCTCAAAACTCTGGATTTTTGATAACACCTAGAATAACTAAATCCACCAAAGGGGGTAGAGCTTTCTCATACGTAGCACCTAAACTCTGGAATAGCCTTCCCGATACTATTCGAGGGTCAGACACACTCTCCCAATTTAAATCTAGATTAAAGACACATCTTTTCAGCCAAGCATTCACTTAATACATAGTTAATGAACAGCAGCTACGCTAATTATTCTCTTTCTGCCCTCGCCTCGGGATTCCCATCCCGAGGTGGGGAGAGATTCCGCCAGGCCCAGATGAACATCAAATGCCCATCCCCAACTAGAGATTACGCCAGCTACATCTGAAAATCCTGTGCCATCCTCCTGCGAGAGCCTGCGGACTGACTGACCATCCCAGCTCCATCCAAGGCAATTCCATCACCACCCAAGAGAAAAGCGACCATCTGACCAGCCCAGCTCAGACAATTCCATCCCCAACCAAGAGCAAAGACGGACTACTTGTCACATTAATGCTAAATGTACAATACTTGGTATTTAATGCTAATCTTACATCACATGACAGCAGTTTGAAGTTATAGCTGCACTCAGTGACTTTGATTGGAGGTTGCTGGGAGGGTGTTTGTGGGGAGTGGGGGGGGCTTGTTGGTTGTGGTTTGGGGCGTTTCATTTGTTGGGACTGTGTGGGTCTGGTCTGGTTTTGTGGTCGATGTCGGACAACAGAGGAATAAAGTTAATTATGCCATTACTATTTTCCCCTGGTTGTTCCTCTGTTGTCGATCGCGGAATGGGACAGGGTTGGACCTGCACGGTTTCGGCGGGTGGGGCTTCCTGGGTTGTGGCTGGTGGGCTCTCCCTGTTCTTCGTGGACGTTTGCTCGGTGGCTTTTGGTCGGGTTCACTGAGTGCAGCTATGACAAGTCAGAGGATATCTGGCCCTCCCGGCTGAGCCTGGTCTCTCCCGAGTTTTTTTTTCTCCATTTATTCATTATTGGAGTTTGGGTTCCTCGCCACAGCAGTGCAGTGTTGGCTTGCTCACCGGGAGACTGCATTTATTTATTCATTTATTTATTTTATTTGCTGCGCAAATCCGATCACCGAAATTACATCAAAATACCATGACAGGGGAATCTGAGTGCAGCTTGTTCCATAACTATTACAATCACTCTCGCGGTACTTTGATGTCACACGCCATCCGCAGCAGCGCAGCGCCGCCAAAGACTATAGATACCAAGAGCCGAAACTCAATAGAACGTTCCATTGCAACACCAGCGCACTGCGATTTCCGCCATTTTGGGGTGAAAGCGACTCGTCTTTTTTTTCTGTCGCGATGGCAATATGAGCTGCTTTGTTAAAACAACATTGAAGCTGAAATCCAATCTGAATGATGATAATACATGATGACAAAACCTTAGCTCGATAGAAACCATGTCAGTTAAAAAACCTTTTCACCCCAAAATGGCGGCCACACTGTTTCCCAAAAAGCACCAGAGTTTCGCCTCTTGGTATCTATACCCTTTGGCGCCGCACCACCTTTTGGCGCGACCACTATTCCGACCTGCAGCAGCCTGCATTGTGATGGGAGTGTAACTGCAAAGATTGCATAGTAGTGGTATGTTTCTTAAGTTTTCTTTGGTCTAAACTTTGTCACTTTATTAACAGTAGCATAACAGTAGTTGGTCGTTGACAGTGCAGGTGGATGTTGTAACGTTACGGTGTCATCATGCTTTATACGTGTAAAGTTTGTAAGTTCAATGCAGCTTCGATTTCTGCATTCATTTAGCATATTAAAATTCACAGAAATCTTGCATATGTATTGTTTTCATTTGCACAAAGTTAAACCGGTGCCTCAAACCCGCTGCCACAGAAAAGATGCTTTGTCATGGAGAATGATGGCAGCAAAGTTGAATGTTTATTTAAGCTAAATGTTTTTTAAATGTATATAGTATCATTTACTGTTTATTATTTGTTTTTCAGAAATCTTCTGTAACATTTCATGTGGAACAATCCATTCAGTTCAGCTGTGAACTGAGCACAATACACCTATCTTTATTGTACATTTTGTTTGCATTATTTGAGACAGCTGGAGTTAGTCTACCTAGTCCTAGAGTATTTATTTCCTTAGAGTACATAGCAGCACTCTCTTAGCAGTGTTCCCCTGTTTCCTGTTCCTGCTTCCTGTTTCGTGCATCGCTGCCGGCAGCTTGTTTGTATCAGTGCTCTTATCACTTCGCTCTAATATTAGTGTATTTTATTTTCGTTAATTATTATTGTCGTTGCTAACTTATCCTGATATCTCAATAACTCTGTTCCTGTTATTTACTTGGAAGAGTCTAAACCAAAAGTGATAGTTAACTTAACGCCGTTAGCATAGCAATAGCGTGTTAGCTTGCTTTCTGTTCACACTGTGGAATATCATCTTGCCTCTGGTTTGTCTTGTGTGCTAACTGTTTCTCTTTTTAGGCGAGTATACTACGATCCATCGAGCAACCTTGGTAAGTTGGAATTGCACTTCAAATCCGGTGAGTTATGGCTTCTATTCCTATTATTGTTACTTGCACCTCATGTCATATGTTTAGCTTAGCCTTCTCTGTCAGCTGCGAGGGCTTTATATGCGATAAATGCAGGGAAATAGTTAGGCTGACAGAGAAGATCTTAGAATTAGAGTCTCGCATCCAATCTTTATCTGAGGATAGTAAGAGTTTAACGACGATAGAAAACACTTTGGATGCGAGCAACATTAGCGCACACAGCTCGGTTCCGGTTGAAAATCCCCCGCAGCTGGGAAACTTCGTGACTGTGAGACGGCGTAGTCGCAGGACAAAACATCACTCGACCGTTCCGATTACAGTCTCGAACAGGTTTGCCCCGCTCAGTGACGCACCGACTGAGAAACCTGCTGAAAGTGCCCTAGTTATCGGTGATTCTATTGTTCGGAACGTTAACATAGAGGCACCAGCCACCATAGTCCAATGTTTACCGGGAGCCAGAGCGCCTGACATCAAGTCAAATTTAAATGTGCTGGCTAAGGCTAATCGTAAATTCAGTAAGATTGTCATTCACGTCGGCACAAATGATGTTCGACTCCGTCAATCGGAGATCACAAAAGATAACATTAAAGAGGTGTGTGAGCTCGCAAGCATGATGTCAGACACTGTAATATTCTCTGGCCCCCTCAATGCTTATCGTGGTGATGAGATTTATAGCAGATTATATTCACTAAATGGCTGGTTGTCTGAGTGGTGCCTGCAGAATGATATAGTTTTTATAAATAACTGGAAGAGTTTTGAGGGCAGACCTGACCTGTTGAAACGAGATGGTCTCCATCCCTCCTGGGCTGGGACTTCCATCCTGTCTAGAAATATGGCAAAAAGTCTTAATGCTAATGCTAAAACTTGACTCGCTGGGGCCCAGGTCAGGGAGCAGACAGTATGGCTTAACCAACTGTCTGCTTGCCGTCTCACGTCGCAGAATACACAAAATGTACAACATGTAGTAATCCGTTCTCCCAAACATCACAAAATAGAGACTGTGTCTGTCCCCCGGATTAGCAAACATAAAATAATGCGTAAACCTCTTGAAAGTAATTTAATAAACGTTAAACAAACTAAACATGAACAAAATACAGATAATCAACTGTTACGACTCGGATTGCTAAATATTAGATCTCTCTCTAATAAAGCACTTTTTGTTAACGATATGATAACAGATCATAAAATAGACATGCTCTGTTTGACAGAAACATGGCTAAAACCAGATGATTATATTGCTTTAAATGAATCTGTCCCCCAAGATTATTATTATAAACACGAGCCTCGTCTAAAAGGCAGAGGGGGAGGTGTCGCAGCACTTTACAATAACTCTCTTAGCATTTCCCAGAAGTCGAACTCTAAATATAATTCTTTTGAAGTCATGGTTCTTCATGTTTCAACACCTAATACTAAAGATAAAACACTTTTTAAATTGATTCTAGCTATTGTATATAGGCCTCCAGGGCACCACACAGATTTTATTAAAGAATTTGGTGGGTTCTTATCAGAACTAGTACTGGCCGCAGATAGACTCCTTGTCGTTGGTGACTTTAACATCCACGTAGATAACGTTACAGATGCCTTAGGAATGGCTTTCAAAGACACTCTTAACTCCATGGGCATTAGTCAACATGTGTCAGGACCCACTCACCTTCGTAATCATACTTTAGATTTAATACTGTCTTACGGTATAAATGTGGACGACGTTAAAATCCTTCAGCAGAGTGAAGACATTTCGGATCATTATCTGGTATTATGTTTGCTTCACTGGCCTACGGCTGCAAATAAAACTCATTGTTACAAATATGGTAGAACAATAACTTCAACTACCAAAGATGCGTTTCTCGATAATCTGCCCGAATTGTCTCAAATCATGAGAAATAACGTTGAAGATCTTGACATTACCACTGAAAATTTTAATTCCACCTTCTCGGTAACGCTAGACAAAGTTGCTCCACTACGTTTAAAGAAGATTAAAAATGGCAGCCCCACACCGTGGTATAATGAACACACTCAGGCTCTAAAGAAAGCGGCCCGAAAAATGGAGCGCAACTTTAAGAAAACTAAATT
Organism: Triplophysa rosa; assembly: GCF_024868665.1. Classification (NCBI taxonomy): domain Eukaryota; kingdom Metazoa; phylum Chordata; class Actinopteri; order Cypriniformes; family Nemacheilidae; genus Triplophysa; species Triplophysa rosa. The sequence continues at coordinate 6,969,546 of NC_079897.1, forward strand.
AGAGGTATTTCGTACAGCATGGAAGGATAGTATTCGAAAATACAGGAAAGCCCTAAAAACTTCTAGATCCGCCTACTTTTCATCACTAATAGAAGAAAACCAGCACAACCCTAGGTTTTTATTTAACACGGTGGCTAAATTAACAAAAAATAAATCGTCAGTGACTTCTGATCCTGTATATCAGCATAGCAGTGATGAATTTATGAACTACTTCACATATAAAATCCAAGATATTAGAGAAAAAATTATAACAATGCAATCAGAAGTGAAACCCGCTGAACAAACTAACTACAGCGCCCTTAAGGAGAAAATGCAATTATTTTATACCGTAGATCAAGATGAGCTGTCTAAAATTATTAGATCATCTAAATCAACAACATGCATACTAGACCCTATACCTACAAATCTACTGAAAGAGATGCTCCCAGAAATTATAGATCCTCTTCTTGGTATTATTAACTCATCTCTGACATTAGGACATGTGCCTAAAGCATATAAGGTGGCTGTTATAAGGCCCCTTGTCAAAAAACCCCAACTCGACCCTAGAGAACTAAGGAACTACAGGCCTATATCGAATCTACCTTTCATATCTAAAGTTCTGGAAAAAGTAGTTTCAACTCAATTATGCTCCTTCCTCCAAAGGAATGACATCAATGAAGAATTCCAGTCTGGATTTAGAGCATGTCACAGTACAGAGACTGCTTTGATCAGAGTTACAAATGATCTGCTATTGGCGTCTGACCGAGGTTGTATCTCGTTATTGGTGCTGCTAGACCTTAGTGCTGCATTCGATACCATTGACCACAGCACACTCCTACATAGACTCGAAAATTATGTCGGCATTAAAGGAATAGCTTTGAAATGGTTTAAATCTTATTTATCCGACCGTTTTCAATTTGTAGCAATAAACAATGAGGTGTCACGCAAATCGCAAGTCCAGTACGGTGTACCACAGGGCTCAGTCTTAGGGCCTCTGCTCTTCGCATTATACATGCTACCTCTAGGAGATATAATAAAGCGACACGGAGTTAGCTTTCACTGTTATGCTGATGATACTCAACTTTATATTTCCTCGAAGCCTCATGAAACACAGCAGTTCCATCGAATAATGGAATGCATAGTCGATATAAAAAACTGGATGAGTAACAACTTTTTATTACTGAACTCGGACAAAACGGAAGTGTTACTTATTGGACCGAAAACTGCTATAAGTAACAACCAAGAATACTGTTTAACTATTGACGGATGTTCCATAAAACCCTCGTCGTCAGCAAAGAATCTTGGCGTTCTATTCGATAGTAATCTGTCATTTGAGAGCCACGTCGCCAACACCTGTAAAATTGCGTTTTTCCATTTTAAGAATATATCTAAACTACGTCATATGCTGTCAATCTCAGATGCAGAGAAGTTAATTCATGCATTCATGACATCAAGACTAGATTACTGTAATGCACTGTTAGGTGGTTGCCCTGCAGGCTTATTACAAAAACTCCAATTGGTCCAAAACGCGGCAGCTCGAGTTCTTACACGTACAAAAAAGTATGAACATATTAGCCCGGTTCTGTCAACCTTGCACTGGTTACCTATAAAGCATCGCGTTAACTTTAAAATCTTGCTTATTACCTATAAAGCCTTACATGGTTTAGCTCCTCAGTACTTGAATGAACTCCTTTTGTATTACAGTCCTTCACGTGCATTACGCTCTCAGGCGTCCTGTCAGTTGGTAATACCTAGAATTTCAAAATCAAGTGCAGGTGGTAGATCCTTTTCCTATCTAGCGCCTAAACTTTGGAATAGTCTTCCCTGCACTGTCCGGGAGGCAGACACACTCTGTCAGTTTAAATCTAGACTAAAGACGCATCTTTTTAATCTTGCATACACTACTCTTCCATAATATAAATCTTCAGAGGGTTTAGGCTGCATTAGTTAGATCAACCGGAACCAAAAACACAACTGATGTACTTGTTGCATCAAAGAGTACAGAACAGTACTCTACTCTCAGCCAGTCTTGTCTCATTGTTCCAAGGTTACCACAGCGAGCAGGATGCAGTTCATGGCCTGACCTGATGGTAGAGCGGAGAATGGGAAGTGGGGACCTGACAAGAGCTGAGATGATAGAGCTGGATAAAGAAGGACGCGGTCACTTGACATGTCTTCACCACAAAATTTCAAATGCTATTAGATTATTAATGATAATCTTAAACTATAATTTATTTTATTATTAAGTTTATTTATTTTATTTAGCCTTGTTGTGCAAGCTCTCTGGAGCTTGTGCAGAGGCAGCAGCTTTTGCCAGAGGGGAACTGGAATCCCCTGGTTGGGCCTGGGTTCTCCTGAGGTTTTTTTTCTCGATTAGAGTTTTGGGTTCCTCGCCACCGTTTGCATACTGTTTTTGCACTATCTGCCTGACCGGGGGGGCTGCTTTAGAATCTTAAAGTTTTACTTAATTAATATTGCATATAGGAATTTATTATCTGCTATATTTGACCTGTGCTTCTCTCTCCTTTATCCTAAATGTGTGCTCTCACTGAGCGTGTGTGTGTGTGCGTACTTGTCTGTGTACGTACGTGTGTGTGTGTGTGTGTGTGTCTCTGTGTCTGTGTGTGTTGGTGTGTGTGCGTGTTGTGTGTGTGGAGTGTTTTGTGTGTGGGTGTGTCTGTCTTCTGTGTTTTCAACCTTTTCTTGTTTTTGCAGGTACAACTTTGATTGTTTTGCTTGTAGTCAATGTGTCTCATGTTCAGCTGCTTTGTAACAATGAAAATTGTAAAAGCGCTATATAAATAAAGTTGAGTTGAGTTGAGTTTATAAGTGGACTTGTTTGGGGGCATGATTACATTATGCCATGTTTTTGCATTTTGTTGTTTGTTTAGGAAATGTTTTCAAATTGTGCTTAAAATAGAGACAGTGTATTTGTCAAACAGTGTGATCAACTTGTATCAGTCCAAGCATAAAGTGCTGGAAATATATTGAAATTGTACCGAGATTTTTTTTCTTAATAGTATTATTCTTACAGTCAGAAACTGTAAGTCGTAAAGATACCAAACCAGAATAAGTGATTGTGGCAAGGGGGGCGTGGTTTAGCGAGGTCTGCGGCAGGAGAGAGAGCCGGGAGACGAGCGGTAAGTGAGTGGAGTAAATACAAACAACCAACACCTGTGTCTCATTCCAGTAAAGGTGCGGGGAGACAATATATAAAGACCCAGGAGACGCTCAACGGTGAGAGAGAGAAGGACTGCACACAGGCTGCCACGATCACAGAACCTCGCAGGAAAGAACGAAGGACTTTGCTGGATTATTATCTTCTCAAGCCAGGCTGAAGGAAAAGCCGTGGATTTATATGTTGTATGAATGAACTTTTTGTTTTCTCATGTGGCTAACCAATAAAAGCTCGTGTCAGTCCCGCCAACCTCGTCCTCTTCCTTCCTTACTATAGCGAACCCGCTACACTGGTGCCGAAACCCGGGAAGGAAGTAGGAGGGCCACCGCCGTCATGCAGGCAACATCGGGCACGCCGTTTGCGGACATCATCGCATCTCTCGCGGTCCTCCACTGCGAACAACACCAGGCACTGCTGGACCTTCGGAGTAACCACGACCTCCGCTTCCAGACTATCCTCCAGGACCAGCGAGAGGACCGCGAGAGCTTACGGAGCTGGATGGACCAGGGGGTTCGGGCAGAGGCGTCAGCTCCCACGACGACCGCCGCGTTCTTACCGCTGTCGAAGATGGGGCCAGAGGATGACCCAGAGGCGTTCCTCGACCTCTTCGAGAAGACAGCGGAGACTAGCGGCTGGCCCCCGGAGGATTGGGCGAAGCGACTCCTGCCGTTGCTGTCAGGGGAAGCGCAACTGGCGGCTCGGCCACTGCCCGTCCAGAACCTCCTGGTCTTCAACGACCTGAAGAGGGCCATCCTTCAGAGGGTCGGCCGTAGCCCGGAGGAGCATCGTCAGCGATTCCGGTCGCTGGGACTGGGTGAAAGCGGCTGGCCCTTCGTGATGGCCCACCAACTCCGGGACTCCTGCCGCAAATGGCTGCTGGCTGGGAAAGGCGACATCGAGGACATCATCGACCGCGTGGTGCTGGAGCAGTTCATCGCTCGGCTTCCTAAGAAAATGGCCGAGTGGGTCCAGTGCCACCGCCTGATGTTGCTGGACTCAGCCATCCACCTGGCGGAAGACCAGATGTTGGTGAACCCCTCCCGGCTGTCTCTCTCTCCTCTCCAGAGGCTGTTTCTCTCTCCCCCTCTTCTCTATCTCTCTCTCCTCGTCCTGTCCCTGCACCCAGGTCCCGTCCGCCACGAGTGCCGCCTCGACGACGGTTCCCACAGCCCGGGGACTACACAACCGGGTACCGCGCTCCGCCCCTGGGATTTCAGGACGGCAATGGGTCCACCCTCTCTCCGCGCCCTTCCCGTGCTCCACTTCCCGCCACCCGGATGGCGGAGCCGCCTGGGCCGGCCTGTTGGCTATGTGGAGACCCGGATCATTTTGTCGATCGATGCCCGGTGATGGAGATCGGGACAATGATCAGGGTTCCCGACACGCCGCAGGCTGCCCCCGGTCAGAATGGATGGTACCAAATTCCTGTGAGTATAAGGGGGGGTACATACCCGGCTCTGGTGGATTCTGGTTGTAACCAGACCTCCATCCATCAAAGCCTGGTTCGGCCCGGGGCATTGGATAATAGCCGCATGGTTCGGGTACGGTGCGTACACAGAGATGTGGTGAGATATCCTATAATACCCGTCATTATTCAATTAAGGGGAGAAAAACATAGAGTTGAGGTAGCGGTTAACCCACACCTCCGACACCCGCTAATCTTGGGAACTAATTGGCCTGCATTCGCGGAATTATTGGGGTGCTTATGTGCGGGTGTCGCTTGGGGTCCAGAGGCACCGGGAGGTGGCGCGCTCGTGCAGGCAGGAGAGGCGGTTTCAAGGGAAGCGAGCGGATCCGAGGGGCGAATCCTCTCGGAACGCGATGACTTTCCCCTAGAACAATCCCGGGACGAATCACTGAAGTTCGCCTTTGAACAGGTCCGCTATGTGGACGGTCAACCTCTCCAACCTGCCCGACCGCGCTCCTACCCGTATTTTGCAATCATAAAAGACCGGTTGTATCGAGTGACCCAAGATGCTCAAACAAAGGAAGATACAACCCAGTTATTAGTGCCACGGGGCCGCCGGGAAATGCTTTTCCAGGCAGCACATTGTAATCCTATGGCGGGGCATTTAGGACAAAACACGACACTAAATCGCCTCATGGCCCGATTCTTTTGGCCGGGCATTCACGAGAACGTACGCAGGTGGTGCGCCTCGTGCCGTGAATGTCAGCAGGTAAACCCTCCGGCCTCCCCAAAAGCGCCATTGCACCCATTACCGCTAATGCAGGTCCCCTTCGATAGAATTGGTATGGACCTCATCAGGCCATTAGAGCAGTCAGCGAGAGGACATCGATTTGCATTAGTCTTGGTGGATTATGCAACCCGGTATCCCGAGGCAGTGCCGCTCCACAGCATTTCCGCTAAGAGTGTGGCGGAGGCACTGTTTCGCGTCATCTCCCGCGTGGGGATCCCCCGGGAGATCCTCACGGATCAAGGCACGGCGTTCATGTCGCACACGATACGCGAACTTTATGAATTATTGGGCATTAAATCGGTCCGTACCAGCGTCTTTCACCCTCAAACAGACGGACTGGTAGAACGGTTTAATCGCACGTTGAAAACCATGATTCGTAAATTCATACACGAGGACGCCAAAAATTGGGATAAATGGTTAGAACCCCTCTTATTCGCGGTGCGAGAGGTCCCGCAAGCCTCCACGGGGTTTTCCCCCTTTGAGCTTCTCTTTGTACGCCAGCCCCAAGGGGTTTTGGACGTCCTGCGAGAGACTTGGGAGGACGGACCCTCCAACAGTAAAAACGAAATTCAACATGTCCTGGACCTGAGAACAAAACTCCATACACTGGGGCGGCTATCTATGGAAAATTTGTTACAGGCCCAGGATAAACAGAGCCGGCTGTATAACAGGGGAACCAACCTCCGGAAATTTTCACCGGAAGAAAAAGTGCTTGTATTACTCCCCACCTCGAGTTCCAAATTACTAGCGGAGTGGCAAGGGCCGTTTAAGGTCACACGGCAAGTGGGAGATCTTGATTATGAAGTACAAGTAGTACGGTCAGATAGGAGCGGGGCACATCAAATTTACCACCTCAATCTCATTAAAAAATGGCAGGAGGTGGAACCAGTGATGCGTCGACGGTAATTAGTGGAGAGGATGATCTGGGACCAGAAGCGAATATAAAAACCAACATCACTCGCTCTGGCTCCGGGAGGAGATCATCTCTCACCCTCCCAGCTCACGGACATAGCCAGGTTGCACGCGGAATTCGCAGACGTGTTCTCGCCCCTACCTGGACGCACAAAACTCATTCAGCACCATATCGAGACGGTGCCGGGCGTAGTAGTTCGTATCGTTTACCTGAGCACAAGAAAAATGTCGTTCAGGCGGAATTAGCGGTAATGCTCGAGATGGGGGTAATAGAAGAATCCAACAGTGACTGGGCGAGCCCGATAGTTTTGGTTCCCAAGAAGGACGGCTCGTTCAGGTTCTGTGTGGATTATCGCAAAGTGAACGCGGTATCGAAGTTTGATGCCTATCCAATGCCACGGGTCGACGAATTACTGGACCGGCTAGGCACGGCTCATTTTTATTCGACATTGGACTTAACGAAAGGGTACTGGCAGATCCCCCTATCGCCATTATCTAAGGAAAAAACAGCCTTCACCACGCCATTCGGATTACACCAATTCGTGACACTTCCGTTCGGCTTGTTCGGAGCGCCGGCCAGCTTTCAGCGCCTCATGGACCGTATCCTCCGACCCCATATGGCATATGCCGCTGCTTATCTAGATGATATCATCATTATAGCAACGATTGGCAGCGGCATATCCAACACTTGAGGGTGGTCCTGGGAGCGCTGAGGGCGGCCGGTCTCACGGCCAACCTGAAGAAGTGCGCGGTTGGGTGGGTGGTTAGGTATCTGGGCTTCCACTTGGGACACGGACAAGTGCGGCCCCAAATTAATAAGACCGCAGCCGTTGCGACCTGCCCGAGTCCCAAGACCAAAAAGGAGGTAAGACATTTCCTGGGGCTGGCGGGATATTACAGAAATTTTGTGCCCAACTATTCGGACCTCACCAGCCCGCTGACTGATCTTACTAAAAAGGAGGCACCAGATCCGGTCCAATGGACGGAGCAGTGCCAGCAGGCGTTTTCTCAAGTGAAGGCTGCCCTGTGTGGTGGGCCGCTCTTACACTCTCCTGACTTTTCTCTCCCTTTCTTGTTGCAGACTGACGCGTCGGACAGGGGGCTGGGTGCCGTCCTGGCACAGGAGGTGGGGGGTGAGGAACGGCCGGTGCTGTACATTAGCCGCAAGCTCTCAAAGAGAGAGACTAAGTACAGCACCATCGAAAAAGAATGTTTGGCCATCAGATGGGCCGTTCTCACCCTTAGATACTACCTCCTGGGCCGGGAATTCACCCTCTGTTCGGACCACGCTCCCCTGCAGTGGCTCCACCGCATGAAAGATACCAACGCCAGGATCACCCGTTGGTATCTGGCTCTACAGCCTTTTAAGTTCCAGGTGGTCCACAGGCCGAGTGCACAAATGGTTGTAGCCGACTTCCTCTCCAGGAATGGGGGGGGCTGCAGGCCGGACGGCTCCCAGCCCTGAGGCGGGCGGTGGGGGTATGTTGCGAGGGGGGCGTGGTTTAGCGAGGTCAGCGGGAGGAGAGAGAGCTGGGAAACGAGCGGTAAGTGAGTGGAGTAAATACAAACAAACAACACGTGTCTCATTCTAGTAAGGGCGCGGGGAGACAATATATGAAGACCCAGGAGACGCTCAACGGGGAGAGAGAGAAGGACTGCACACGGGCTGCCACGATCACAGAACCTCGCAGGAAAGAACGAAGGACTTTGCTGGATTATTATCTTCTCAAGCCAGACTGAAGGAAAAGCCGTGGATTTATATGTTGTATGAATGAACTTTTTGTTTTCTCGTGTGGCAAACCAATAAAAGCTCGTGTCAGTCCCGCCAACCTCGTCCTCTTCCTTCCTTACTATAGCGAACCCGCTACAGTGATATGTGATTCATTTTGGTTTTGGCTCTAGGTTCACTTTTAAGCAATCATCCTAAGAAAGTTAGTAAACTAAAACCACATTAATATTTATAGTCTTAAATCAGGAGCTGTTGCCAAATCATCTACATTATCTGTAAAAAAAACACAGTAACTTAGTAGCAACCATTGACAACCAAATTGCTGTAAAAACACAATAATTAACCTCCAGCCATTGATGAGTAACTTGCTGTATTTTTAAATACAGTGTATTACTTGTCAATGGCTGCCAGTAAATTACAGTAATTTCCATAATATATTTCTTACAGTGTGGTGTGAACAACAGGTGAGTATAACAGGGGTGTATTCCAGAAAGCAGGGTTAACTTACCGTCAGCTAAACCCTGAACTCTCTGTTGATTAACCCAAACCTTGCTTACTCGGCGTATGTCGGTTCCAAATCACCTGAGAAGAGTTAGTTTAATCAACCTTCCGAAAAATACCCATAGTTAACGCGCGCTCACAGAAACAACATGAAGACATTGTCAATGGATCATAGATTTCACGAGTCACCATGGAAACAGCCGGGGAGCTTAAAGTTTTTGACTGTAAAACACAGACTTAAATCTGCATCACTGTATAAAGTGACAGGAAATGTGTGGAAGAACCCAGATGCAGGCAGGCAGTAAGGGGTTAACAGATAATATTTATTAAACAACTAAACAAACAAAAACACCCACAATGGGGAAAAACTGAAAACTGAAACAAAACACTTCCCACGAGGGGGCAAAAACAAACTAACAAAACAACCAACGACAACGTCTTAAATAAACAAGAAATGTAAAACTAGACAAGGTAAGAATGGTATCCGGGAGTATGGAAAACCACGAAGCACACGACCATGGAGCGAAACAAAAGACAAGGCACAAGGTAGAGGTACACAGAACAATCCACGAGCACAGGACAAAGAAACAAGAGGGTATTTAAAGGGAACACAAATGAGGGATAACGACATGGAGCAGGTGTGGGTAATCAAACACTCAGGGAAAGATAACAAGGAAACGAGAGGAGCGGGGCCAATGACGAGACACTGGAGAGAACGTATATTATTGTCAAACGGACAACAATATGTTTCTCTCCACACATAACCAAAGGCATTGCCATGACTCTGCTACAGGACCAAGAAAAACATGACTAAATGAAGCAGAGCCATGACAGAAGCCCCCCCCCTTTAATGAGCACCTCCAGGTGCTCACCAAGGGGTAGACGGACGAGACAAGACAGACTGGGAGACAGACAGGACAAGGCAAAACAAAGAAAACAAAATCAAGGGCAGACAAGACACAACAACAACAGGACTAGGGTGGGACATCAAACGGAGGGGGTGGGGCCAAACAAGGGCCCATAGGGGGCAGTCCATGGGGGTGGGGAGAAGTCCCAGTCCCCGGCTGCGCTTGAGGGCGCGGAGTCCTGGGGGACTTAGACAAGTCCTGGGGGGGACAGTCTTTGACCCTGGGAGTTTCCCAGGGGCCGGCTTGGCTGCCGGACTGGGGACCGGCTGGAAGGCCGGCTGGAGCAGGGTCTTGACGCCGGCTGGAAGGCCGGCTGGACAGGGCTTGACGCGGCTGGAAGGCCGGCTGGACAGGGCTTGACGCCGGCTGGAAGGCCGCTGGCAGGCTTGACGCCGGCTGGAAGGCCGGCTGGACAGGCTGGATCGCCGGCTGGACCGGCTGCACCGGACTGGACGCCGGACTGGAGCCGGCTGGATCACCGGACTGGAACCAGCTGGACACCGGATGGAAGGAGCCCGCCTGCCCGCCGCTGCCTCTTCTTCTTCAGCCGAGCCACCCGCCTGGAGGTCGGCTGAAGGAAGGATGTAGAAGGCATGGCTGGTTCCGGCTGGGACTCCTCGGAGGTGGACCCCCAGGATGCTCGCCTCCCCCGCTTGCCCACGAGGCTGGTGGATGGTGGAGGAGCTGCCGGGCTCAGGACGGGAGGTGCTGGGCCTCCGATAGTGAGGGTGCCTATCACGCGGTCCTCCGGGACGGACACCAGAGCGGGACGAGAGGAGACCTGATGGCAGCTGGGAGAGGAGCCTTTGACTAGCTCCTCTCGGAGCTGCAGCCGTTCCACTAACTGTGGGAACGGCTGGTATACCATCTCCTCCCGCTCTGGAAAGGGTGGAGGATCGTCCATCCCGGCCACCAGATAGGCACGGAGCAGCACCTCAGGGACTGAAGCTCCTCTGGCCTCGACATCCCGAGCGTAGTCCCGCAATGGAAGATGACGCTGCGCTGGAAACGGGCCACCTCCGGTGCGTGACTGGGAGGCTATTGCCTCCCACCAAACTGGATTGGAGGTGCAGGGCCAGCGGTCGGTGGGGGTGAAGTCCATACTGTTGCCTGCTGGGTTCAGTTCTGGCTCGTGGATTCTGACAGGAAATGTGTGGAAGAACCCAGATGCAGGCAGGCAGTAAGGGGTTAACAGATAATATTTATTAAACAACTAAACAAACAAAAACACCCACAATGGGGAAAAACTGAAAACTGAAACAAAACACTTCCCACGAGGGGGCAAAAACAAACTAACAAAACAACCAACGACACAGCGTCTTAAATAAACAAGAAATGTAAAACTAGACAAGGTAAGACAATGGTATCCGGGAGTATGGAAAACCACGAAGCACATGACCATGGAGCGAAACAAAAGACAAGGCACAAGGTACAGGTACACAGAACGTACATACTCAGAACAATCCACGAGCACAGGACAAAGAAACAAGAGGGTATTTAAAGGGAACACAAACGAGGGATAACGACATGGGGCAGGTGTGGGTAATCAAACACTCAGGGAAAGATAACAAGGAAACGAGAGGAGCGGGGCCAATGAAGAGACACTGGAGAGAACGTATATTATTGTCAAAAGGACAATAATATGTTTCTCTCCACACATAACCAAAGGCTTTGCCATGACTCTGCTACAGGACCAAGAAAAACATGACTAAATGAAGCAGAGCCATGACAATAAAGTGTTTATAAAACTATAAACGTATAAATTAATTAAATATATAAATATTTAAACTATATGCACTATTTTTATACTATAATATTTAAAATACAGTATATACTCATCATGGCTATCTTTGTTACATAAAGTGTAGATTTGTTGAGATGTTTGTAACTGTAATTTTAACGTGTTTACCATGGTATTTTACCAAAAATGTGTTGTGTATATACTATCAGATTGGTAATTTTGAAGGCAGTATTAAACCACTTTTTTGTTCCTTCTCTGTATGTTCCTTAAAAAATATACCTTTATTTGGTTTTCTGAAAACTGACTTTGCATTGTATCAGCTTTATTTGCAACAGTTGCTGATAGTCATATTAATGGAGACTCTTTTAATTCTAGAAACTACTACATTGGTCATAATTTTGGGAAAAAAATGTGCAATGCTTTTCAGTACACTACACTATGTATTATAATGAATTTACAGCAGAGGATGAAGGTCTGCTGTGACATGAAGTAGAGATTTAAAAAGTGTATGGCCCAGTCATATATACATAATAATAATGTAGCCTTTATATATCCCTTTCAAATATACATACATTTCGTATTTTTGTTTGTTTCTTTTGACTTTGTTTACTAAAAGGCCATGGCTTTCCAAATGTTAAAAGAGGTGGAAATGGCCTATCCTGAAAGGCTAATTGTAATTTGGAGAAATGCCTTTCAATACTAAACTGTAGGAGGAGGCTGATGATCAGAAAGACATTTTAATGGAATACAGTCAGTATTTGTTTTTTACAGTAAGTTTTTTATGTATTTTTTATGTAAATGGATTTAAAATTATAATAAGAATTTAAATATGTGAACAATATGCCATGGTAATCCCATTGGGGGTCACCTAATAAAGCCTTGGAAACCTGCCAGCCTGGGAATTGAACTTGCAACCTTTGAAGATTTAAATCTGGCTCTTTAGGTGTGGCCATTAGGCCACAACTTTATTTGACCCAATGCATCAAATATTGCATAATAAGTGAACAAGAGTAATGATATGCAATCCTCGGGAGTTAAAATACTTCACTATAAACATCCTTTAACTGTTGGAAATTGTAAGATGTGTATATTTATCCAGTGATATTTGGAGATGTTTTAATAAACCTAATTCAAAGTATATACAATATTTAATATAAATAGCCTACATAAAGTTTAACAATAACAGTTTATTAACATTATTTTATTTAAAGATGATTTCATTTTAAAAGGTAAATAAATAAAGTTAATTAAAAAATCAGTTGTGAATGCTAAATTGCGATGGGTGAGATTGGAAATGTAATTGTAATACTGCAAAATTGTAAAATTATAATATATTATACGTAATCTGTGCTTCCACGCCCACTTGACGCTCATCAAAAACACACACATGCACAGACAACCCCTAAAGCTTTCTTTAAAATGAACTGACCCTGGAACATAACCTGCTCCGGAGCAGGTTATATTCAGAGAATAAGTTGCTATGGTTACTTACATACCCTGAAAGTTATTCTCCGTTTTTGGAACCGAAAGTTGGGGTTATCCGCTAACTGACCATTAAACTTACCCGGGTATGTCACATAACCAGCTTTCTGGAATACACCCCAGTTCAATCTTGACATAAGATACACGGATGGTACATAAAAACGAGATGGATAACAATGGGTAGAACAGAGTGTGCTTGTATGGGATCCTTGATGAGGGAGATCGCTGACTGGTATGGGCAATGTCAGACTGGAGACTGGTGCACAGGATATACAAATGGCTGTGACACTGGAGACTGGAGCACAGGAGACACAGACCGCCATGGCTGTGACAAGGATCCTGGAGACGGTCACCATAACCACAATGTAGGAGCAAGTGTGGTATACTGGAAGTCGATTGTCAATTTAAGTTCATGTAGTTTATTAAAATAATGTTGTTTATATATTTATTCATCTGGTTTATAGTTTAAGAAAAGTAATTCGGTTTAGTATGTCGCGTAGCAAGTTTGCGTACCTGCGTGATGGCGTCATCGCACGTGATGGGGAAGTGCGGTCGTGACGCGCTTCATTCACAGTAAGAACACTGGTGAGGAAGCAATGCGTCCGTCTTGTTCTTTTCACTAATCTTCTCCTCATTGCAGGAGTACTACACAAGGAGAGCCTGACTTTTGGATGGTCTTTGTGGCTATGTCGAGGGACACAACGACAGCCACATCAGCCCATGGATAGTTCCGCTCAGAAATTTCCTTGGAGAAGTTCAGAGAGATGTGTATCACCCAGACACTTTTCTGCTGTCAATGCTATTATAGCCACAGCTGTGATCTCTGGGCTAGCCCCTGGAGAGTGGGCTCCTCGTTGAGTTTGGAGAAGAAAGCAGGCTCCTAACAGAATTCCTAGGAGTGGCTCATCGTTGAACTTGGGAGCAGACTCGTTTGAAGGCGGATAGAGAGGACCAAAATCCTGGAGTAGCTGATGGTAGAGGGTGTGCTCTGGAACTGCCTTTTGGGGAAACTCTGGAGTGGATACATGGGAAGTGGATTTGGGTGGAATGTGGACTCCAGTGGAATCTGTGGAAGACTTGTGAGGAGTTCCGAGGCAGAGATGGGATCCTTGATGATCACTTCAGATGGAATGATGTCAGCATCGGCTTCAGCCTCAGAAACCGTGAATGGGGAACCAAAAAGTCACAGCAACTTGTTTATGTAATGGGCTAATGATCATCTGGAAGCACTAACTATTACCTGATGGAAGAGGTGGTCTGTCAGGAAAAGCGAACAGAACCCAGACGCGGACAGCAGGAAGCAACACAAAAAAACTTTATTAAAACAAAAACCCACAATGGGGGCAATTACTAGCTTAAACAGGACTCAAAAACTGGAACTGGCAAGACTGGAACAAGGTAAGTATCACAGGGACTGTGACGAACCAGGAGAGATGACTAGGGTCTTAAATGGGGAAAACTAACGAGGGAATATTACACTGGGCAGGTGAGGTGAATGGAACGCTAATGGGAAACAAGGGGGTGGGGCCAAGGCACATGACAGGAGAACACGTCACGCAGACTCACAACAAAGGCCAAATGTTTCTACACAACACAACAAACACAAAAGACATGGTACTGTCACGACCCTGTCCACAGAACTAGAAAACTCCTGAAAAGAAGGACGCCTGGGAGAGTGCTGGCTGGACCGGAGCCTGGTAGAGTGCCGACCGGAGCCTGGTAGAATGCCGGCTGGACCGGTGCCTGGGAGAATTCCAGATGGACCGACGCAGCAGCTGGACCGGGACAAGATGCCTGTGGCGGAACCGGACTGGATGACTGCAGTGGAACCGGACTGGATGCCTGCCGACTCAATGACCCCCTCTGTCACCTCTTCCTCCTCATGCGGCCAATCGGGCTAGTGGCCGGTTGCAGAGATGCAGTGGGGGGCGTGGCCAGCTCCGCACTGGAGGAGTCAGACGATGTTCCCCAAGACTCTCTCCTCCCTCGCTTGCCACAGAGGCTGGTAGGAGGGCCAGGACCAGCGGAGCTTGAGGCGGGTGAGTCCCCCAGGTCACGGTGGCCAGGTCACAGTCCTTCGGGACGGTAGCCAGTGGGGAGGATGCCCAGGCTGGGATTGAGGGCCAGGGTTCGTTCCGATTTATCAGGTTTCCTGACCATGTCTCTAAACCCCAGGGGTCTCAGCATCTCAGTCTCCGCTGGCTTGAGGTGCTCTGTGATGCAGCTGTTAAAAATTAACTTGAGTTCTGCCTCACTGAACTCGGTCTCCACCGCTGCAGCCACGAAGTCCTGGGTAAAGTCCCGAATCCCGCGATCCCCCTGACGGAGCCCAAACAGCAGGTGGGGGAGGATTGAGCACTGTCATACTGCTGTCTGCTGGGTTCAGTGTTGGCCGGTTCATTCTGTCAGGAAATGCGGACAGAACCCAGACGCAGACAGAAAAACAAAAAACTTAACTAAACTTAAAAACAAACTTAAACTTAAAACAAACACTAACTTAAACAAGACTCAAAAACAAATTCTTGCCACGAGGGGGAAAGATAAACAAAGTTGTGAGCTCAAGATAACAAACGGTAAGTGGGATTAGAGAGAAAACTCACCACCAAGGAGGCACAGAGCTAGTGCACAGGCTTCAGATTTATTTATTTAACAGCTGCCTCTTAACATAAACTAGACAGAAAGTTCCTAAAGAACAGACAAGTGCTTATATGGGAACATTGATGAGGGAGATGGCTGACAGGTGTGGGTGATGGCAGATGGGAAATAGAGTCATTGGGTGACAAAGGGTGAAAAACACACCGGGGAACAGACAGGATCATGACACATTGAACTGCTGTACATTTACAAACATCACTATACCAAACAAACCTACTCAACCTTATAGACGTACTTGGCCCCATATGCTACTTGTTATACCTTTTTCAATTAATGGGCAAGATTAAAAACATGGTTGATCAGACTGCACAAGAGCTCCAATGATTTAGCACCTCCACCACAATAACAAGACATTCTGGCTGTCTTATAGTTTTATCAGCTGTGGTGATAAATAGATACGGTGTAGGAAGCTAGTGAAATGCAAGAATAAGGCATTCGTTTTCATGATGTCACTCAGTATGCTAGAAATTGCTCTGAATATGGTGGCATCTGCATGGGGAAACAAAATGTTGCCTTAATGTTGCCTTACAGCTGAGACCAGCCACGGAAGCGCTCAATATCATACAGCAAACAGATATGAATCATGTGGGTGCAATATCACTGCAACACAAAAGTTATGACCTAAGAACAATAAAAGAAAAAAGATAATCACGCTCTTCGTTCAGTTAAAGTTTAGTATGTGTTGTTGAGAATGTTAAGTATACAAAAAGAAAGATACCCTATAAAACTAATATAAAAGGCTCATGATTTCATTTTTTTTAAGATGTATTTGAACTGAAGGGCACAAGGGAGCTGAAAAACGCCTTAATGAAAGGGTTTTCTTGAATGTATACACCACATTCATGCAACGTTTTTTAAAATGTTTTATTAATTTTTACATTTATAGTCTCTCAAGTTCAAAAAACTTTTGCTTTTGATATAGACGGTTTCATCGGACGCACATGCGTTGCCACCTGGCCCGAAGTGAACTTCCAGGCTGTGTTTGTTTACTGGTCTGACCAGTGGGTAATATTGCACCACCTAAAAAAGCAGTTAAAATTGAGGTGATGAGTGGACTGAAGTTGGGCTTAAGTTGTTGTGCTTGTCTCAACAATTTGATGAAAGGGTCTGGTAGGGTAACTTTGTCACATTTAAATTAGGCCAAGTATCCTGATAGCACACATACATACATCTGGCAGACATCTATTTGATGTCTGCATTTTCAACTGCAAGACATCTGGCAGGGGCTGTTGGCTCATCTGCCCTACATCTCTGAGACGTCTGCTGTCAGATGTCATATAGACCTCTAAAAGATGTCTGTAAGATGTGTATGATTTAGAATGGATGTACAACAGCTCGTTCTAAGATGTTTAGCAGATGTTTTTACACAGCAGATGTTTTTCAGATCTCCAGAACTTTAGCAGACATCTCACAGATGTACCTGTGCTATCTTACTGTTTCTCTTCATCACTTTTTTATTTATTTAGCATGTTATCAGAAATAACCTACTCTCTGTTGTTATTGATTTTAAGCAGAAGTCAAACGGAAGTTTGGGCTACAGTAACGTTTGTGTTGTTTGTAATGTTGTTGCCATTGAAACGGTCTAGGATGTACTGTATGTTAAGTCTACCATATTGGACATGTAATTAATTTACTTATTTTTTTTCTTTGCTAGCCTAACAGTGTTATTGCTTGGTGGCATTTTTAGCCACAGTGAGTTTTTGCCATTACATTTGGGGTCTTTAAAGGTTTTTAATCTGATCAATAGAAAATAAAAATGGTATACATATTTATATTAAAATGATAATTGCCACCATGTTTTTGTTCACAAGAGAGCTTTTGAACTCACATGTTCATATAATGTACAGCATTATTATGACATCCAATAATGCACAAAGGAAAGTGACAGCACAAATCGTCGCTGTCGGGTGGAAACCTCCTATGTCCAAATTTGGTCAATTTCATATTTTTTCACAAATCGCTGATATTGGTGAGTCCCCATGTGGGTCTGTTATTTTTTACAAATTATTAACCAATCTAAAGTAATAGCTTGAGAGCAAATCTCTTAACTCCATTGGACACTTCAACTGTCTGAGAAGTCTCGTAACTCCACCTCTTCTTCACTCCGCGGGAGCCTCTCGGCATTACGTCTCCTAAATGAAAGTTTTTTAGACAATAACGAGTGAAAATAGTTAGGTTAGATACATTTGAGTAGGTCTGTTTAGTTAAAAATTGATAGCTGTAATGCTTCGGTGCAGAAGGAAGCCCGTGAGCCACGAAGGTAAATTTGCGAGCAGATTCGGCTAATTTCCGCCTATTAGACAGCCTAGTCAGCGCATCGTTTTTTGTATTACATCACTTATAGTTCTTAAACCTTTAAGATAGAGTTTAGGAAGATGTATGTAACCACAGTCATTAGCTTTGGTTAACTATTGAAGCCTTTTCTCTTGTCAAGAGGCTCAACACGACCGCCGACTTTATTTGCGTGCAGATTAATTTCCGCCTATATTAGACAGCCTGTTTAACGTTTTATTTTGG